>NC_052392.1:9201379-9372851 GCF_009389715.1 Phoenix dactylifera
AACAGTATATTTCTCTGATCACACTATCGAGCCCCATCCAAACTGTCACGTACGAAGGGATCTCAGAGCGGATCCCTACAACGTACGGTCTACCGAAGAGAACCGATTAGCCTTCCTGGCGTGGGAACCTAGTCTCTATGACTTAGGTCACGCCTAACAACAATAATGCAGCGAAGCACGACATCAGAAAATACCACAAAGGAGAAGGAGAAATACAGAGGAAGAGAACTTTATTGAATAATCACTCAACTGATTACAATAAGCTCTCCTGGTCTCTCCAGCTCTACCTGATACCAACCCCTCTCTTTTGAGGAGCAACCTCCAATTACAAGTCCCTCACAAACTTCACTTTCCATGTACAATATAAGGATGAATCCTAGATAAGATAAGAAAACTCCCATTCCCGCAGGATTCTGCGCAATCAGATGAAACGGCCAAGTTCGTGCCCCAACTGAACTCGGATTACCACGAAACTGGATTCGTTGGATTTGGGACGAAAAATCCTTCCAGATGGCACCTTTCCCACTTTGAACGGACTTCTGTAGAGTTTCCAAAATGCCCCTCAACGTGAGAACGCGTGGAAACAACGTTACAACCACGTTTTCTAACCATACATCTTTCAGTTATGAAAACGTGTTAAAACGTGTCCCTTGCCTTCTGAAGACTTATGCCACGTACCTCCATCAGTGGCACACATTTCCATGCATCCCAATTTTTTGGATTCAATCCATGCTTCGAGATAGCCCACAACACTGAATCAGACTTGTTGCAGCAGCTTTCCTCCTAATGATGAACCAGCATGTATTCTTGCCAATACACGCATTGGAGCACGTGCCCTCGGCCCCATGCTCTTGGGTATTACTCCTAGATCTTGCATACGTTTTCCTAGGTGATCCTAGGGCCCATATTTGGTCTCGAAATTGCCCAATCTCTAGAAAGCATGGTCAGATCTCGAACCCGTCCAGCAACCCAATCTGGTTTATACCTTGATCCACATCTGGTCTAGCCCCGATTCGAGGAGCCGTGACACCCTCCCCCACCTAAGCCAAAGTCGCCCCTGACGAGGCTAGGCGGTACTCATTGATGATGTCCTCGAACTGCCATAGTTTGTCACCATACTCCTAGCTTGCTTCTGAATCTGATAGTCCTTTCCATCGGACTAAGTATTGCACACGGTTACCCTTTTTTCTGTCCGCCTTGCTTTTAGAAATCTTCTTGGTGTAATGAACTCGTACGACCACTGGAGCTCGCCCGCTTTGAGCCCGAGAAGGGCCAGTTATGTCCTCTTTGAACGGTTTCAACAGGGACACGTGGAACACCGGATGCACTTTCAGCTTGGAAGGCAGCGATAATCGGTACGCTGTCTCTCCAATTCGATGTGTGATGATGAAGGGACCTTCATACCTCCTCACGAGTGCTTTGTGGTAGCCCGACTTCAATTTCATGTGATGGTAAAGCTTTACCAATACCCGATCACCAACCTGAAATTCAGCTGCCCGCCGCTTTATGTCAGCCCATTTTTCATCCGTTTGGTCGCCTTCAACAAGAAGACCTGAACCAAATCTGTATCCTCTTTCAGATCCCTCACGAACCTGTAGGCGGTCGGACTACGTCCCATGTAGTCCGCTGCGATACTTTCCGGAGTGTCTGGTTGCAGCCCTGTAATAACCTCAAACGGTGATTTACCCATCGACTCCGATCGCTGTAAGTTGTAGCTGAATTGGGCTTGGTCCAAGAGTCTCACCCAATTCCGCTGGTTGGCACTCACATAGTGCCTCAAATACATCTCCAATAATGCATTGGTTCGCTCTGTTTGGCCGTCGGTCTGAGGGTGGAAGGCCGTGGACTCTGTTCAGAACCTCCCCGTGAAGCGAGCATCACGATCAGAAACGATACTCCGCGGTATCCCCCAATATTTCACCACATATGTGAAGAACAGTCGCGCCATGTCCTCCGCATGGCAAGTAGTAGGTGCTGGAATGAAGACTCTGTACTTCGAGAAGCGATCCACCACTACCATGATAGAGCTGTTCCTATCCACCGGAGGTAGTCCGATGATGAAGTCCATGGAGACACTCTTCCACGGATGCTCTGGTATAGATAATGGTTCTAACCCCGCAGGCCGTCGATGTTCAACTTTGTCTTGTTGGCATAGCAGACAAGTGCGAACATACTCCTCGATGTCATCCCGCATCTTCGGCCAATAGTAGTTATGTTCTATGAGAGCTTGGGTCCGATGCTCCCTCTGGTGTCCCGCCCGCATAGAATCATGGTGTTCTCGCAACACCTCATGCCTCAGCCCTCCACCTGAAGGCACATAGACACGTCGCCCTCGTGTCAAAATCAGCCCTCTTTCGGTCCAGAAACGGCATGCCTTGTCGTCTTTGATGAGTTCACCCATGGAAGTGGCCCATGGATCCTTTTCCATCTCGGTCTTGACCCTCTTCATTATGTTACTTGTTGGTCCGGAAAAGGAAGAAACCGCAGCCAATTGTACCTTCCTACTCAAGGCATCAGGGACCGAATTAGTTCGGCCCGACTTGTACTCAATGTCGAAATCGAATTCAGCGAGAAATTGTTGTCATCTCGCCTGCTTGGGGGTGAGCTTTGGCTGGGTTTGAAAGTAGCTTATGGCCACATTATCTGTGCGCACCACAAACTTAGATCCGAGTAGGTAATGACGCCAGGTTCGAAGACAGTGCACAATCGCTGTCATCTCCTTTTCATGAACTGTATACCTGCACTCGGTGTCGTTCAACTTCCGACTCTCGTAGGCCACTGGGTGCCCTTCCTGCATGAGCACCCCTTCAATGGCAAAATCCGATGCGTTGGTGTGGACTTCAAAAGGAGTGGAAAAGTCCGGTAGCACAAGGACCGGCTCCACCATGACCGCCTGCTTGAGACGATCAAACGCCTCCTGACATTGGTTTGACCACCGCCATGGCCGATCCTTCTTTAACAAATCCGTCAGTGGGGCACATAACTTCGAATATTCGGTGATGAACCTCCTATAGTAATTTGCCAAGCCAAGAAAAGAGCGTAAGTGTGTAACTCGTGTAGGTACCTCCCACTCGGCTATGGCTGAAATTTTTGAGGGATCCATCATGAGCCTTCCATCCCCAATGATGTGCCCGAGGAACGGCACCCTCCGTTGCGCAAACACACACTTCTCCCTTTTCACAAAAAGCTAGTGCTGCCGTAAGGTGGAGAAGACTTGCCTCAGGTGCGCCACATGCTCATCCAACGTCCAGCTATACACAACAATGTCATCCAAGTATACTACCACGAATTTATCAATAAAGTTATGGAATACATGCCGCATCAAAGTACAGAAAGTTGTTGGTGCGTTGGTGAGGCCAAAAGGCATGACAAGGTACTCGAAGCTTCCATACCTTGTCACACATATAGTCTTCTCAATGTCCTCCTCCGCCACGCGGACCTGATAGTACCCGCTGCGAAGATCCAACTTGGTAATCCATCGTGCCTTACTAAGTTGATCGAACAAATCATCAATCTGTGAAATGGGGTACTTATTCTTCACCGTGAGCTTGTTGAGGGCCCTGTAGTCGATGCAGAGTCTCAACGAACCATCGTACTTCTTCTGAAAAAGTACCGGTGCTCCATACGGACTCTTCGAAGGTCGAATGAACCCGCTGTCCACCAACTCCGTTAGCTGCCTCCTTAGCTCCTGGAGTTCAGGTGGGGCCATTCTATATGGTGCTTGAGCTGGTGGACATGCTCCATGTACCAAATCAATCCGATGATCGATTTCTCTTTTTGGCGGCAATCGCTTGGGTAACTCAAGGGGCATCATATCCTCGAATTCAGTGAGAACACCCTTGATGGGTGCTGGAATCTCCTCTCCTTCCGGTAGGTCTTCCTCCTGAAGGGACGCAATATATGTTGGAAGTCCCCTTCTCAGCCCCTTAGCAAGTTGCATCGCCAATAGGACTCGCTGCGGAGTCCCTTTAATTCGCTTTCCTAGAACTACGCAAGCTCCACTCGTATTCAAGACTACCACCACATCTGAATCCGACTTTACCATGGCTTGTAGCTAGGTAAGCAAAGACATACCGATGACCACCTCGTAGTCGTCGATCGGGGCAACCACCGCTGTCACCCATCCGGTCCCTGCGCCGAATTGGATCTCAACATCCTTTGATGTTCCACTTGTAGCTATCTCTGCGGAGTTGACCGCCTTGAATGTGTGTTCATCATGTTCAATCTTCAGATTGAGCCTCTTCGTCGTAGCTAAGTTCACGAAGAAGTCATTGGCACCCGTATCATTGAGTGCCTGGAAGATGTGACCACCAATGCTGATAGGTGCATAGAGCAAGCCTCGTGGCCTCTTGGCCTTCAGGGCGTTGAGACTGAGTGAGCCTATCCTTTGGTCGGTCTCTTGCTTCTCCTCCACCGCCATAGATGCTATCTTGCCCCTTAATGGACAGTCCTTCACCTTGTGCGGTCCATTGCAAATATAGCATGAGATAGTGCTGGTACCTTGCGCCACCCCTTTGCCCTTTGCTTGGGAAGTCCCTCCACTCGAGGAGCCTGGATTCGAGCCTTTTGCACCTCCCTTGTGACCTGATTTCGCTCCCCCACCTTTGCCCTATTTCGATGCTTGGGCTTTGGGAGTTGTAGGTTGAGTCTTGAACTCGATGAGAGCCTCCGCTTGAGCTATCGCCTCATTCAAACTCTGGACTCCTCTTCACTGCAATTCCACCTTGGCCCACGGTTTGAGCCTGTCAAGGAAGATGAAGAGAGAGTCTTCGTTGCTGAGGTCTGGTACCTCCAACAACAATTCGCTGAACTTTCGCACATACTCACGCACATCACCCTTTTGCGTGAGTCGCCGTAGTCGTGCTTGAGCATCATCCTTAGCGAACGTGGGAAAGAATTGCTTCCGAAGTTCAATTTGGAACTGTGCCCAAGTAGTGATTGGAACAGCCCCTCGCTTCACATCGTCAGCCCAACGTTGCCACCAAAGCATTACCACATCCCTCAAGAACATGGCCGTCGTGCTCACCTTCATGGCTTCCTCTCTCACGCTGGTAACCTGGAGGTATTGTTCCACAGCGAAAAGGAAGTTATCCACCTCCTTCGTGGACCGTTGTCCGTAGAACTCCTGCGGCTTGGGAACATTAAGCTTGTGCAGGGGGTGTGTAGCCTCTCTTGCGACCTCCATTGTCAATGGAGAAGAGGATATGCCTGTGATGGTACTCTCATTTAAAAGGTCAACCACCTGATTTTGGAGAGCCTTCACCATGATCTCCAACTCCTCGTTATGCCGCAACACTTCCTTATAACGCCGCTCCATATCGAAGGAAATCTGGTTCAGCTGAGCGGCGATCTCACCTCGGAGGGTTGCGTCCCTACCCTCAAGGTCCTCCATCCGCCCTTCAACCTCAGCTATTTGGGCCTTGCACCTCCATAATCGATTGTCGGCGGAGATAACCGGAGATGCAATGCGTAACCCATGTAGGGAATCATCAACTGGATGTGCTCCACCCACCACCGTACCTCCTCCTGAGGCTGGATTGGGATCCACGGTCGAGGATGATGCGTCCGCCATTCCCACCATGGAAGTTACCGTAGAGGTCGTCTCCCTCATTTTTGGTATGGCTCTGATACCAAGTGTCACATACGAAGGGATCTCAGAGCGGATTCCAACAACGTGCGGCTCGGTCTACCGAAGAGAACCGATCAGCCTTCCTGGCGTGGGAACCTAGTCTCTATGACTTAGGTCATGCCTAACAACAATAATGCAGCGAAGCACGACACCAGAAAATACCACGAAGGAAAAGGAGAAATACAGGGGAAGAGAACTTTATTGAATGACCACTCAACTGATTACAATAAGCTCTCCTGGTCTCTCCAGCTCTACCTGATACCAATCCCTCCCCTTTTAAGGGTCCTCTTATAGAGGAGCAACCTCCAATTACAAGTTCCTCATGAACTCCACTTTCCATGTACAAGATAAGGATGAATCCTAGATAAGATAGAAAAACCTCCATTCCAGCAGGATTCTACGCAATCAGATGAAACGGCCAAGTTCGTGCCCCAACCGAACTCAGATTACCACGAAACTGGATTCGTTGGATTTGGGACAAAAAATCCTTCCAGATGGCATCTTTTCCACTTTGAACGGACTTTTGTAGAGTTTCCGAAATGCCCCTCAACGTGAGAACCTGTGGAAACAGCGTTACAACCACGTTTTCTAACCATATATCTTTCAGTTATGAAAACGTGTTAAAACGTGTTCCTTGCCTTCTGGAGACTTATGCCACGTACCTCCATCAGTGGCACACATTTCCATGCATCCCAATTTTTCGGATTCAATCCATGCTTCGAGATAAGCCCACAACACTGAATCAGACTCGTTGCAGCAGCTTTCCTCCTAATGATGAACTAGCATGTATTCTTGCCAATACACGCCTTGGAGCACGTGCCCCGGCCCCCATGCTCTTGGGTATTACTCCTAGATCTTGCACACATTTTTCTAGGTGATCCTAGGGCCCAGATTTGGTCTCCAAGTTGCCCAAATCTCCAGAAAGCACGGTCAGACCTCGAACCCGTCCAGCGACCTGATCTGGTTTATACCTTGATCCGCGTCCGGTCCAGCTCTGATTCGAGGAGCTGTGACACAAAGATCTTAGCAATATTCTTGGAATACAAGGGTTTTGTTGCCCAAGGTGACAAGCCAAGAGGGGGGGGTGAATTGGTTTTTCTAAGTTTTTAATTCCTTAATTGAGTTAATTGATGAGTGAGTGATTTAGTTAATGTTGATTGAATGCGTGTAGTAAAGTTAGAACAATGCACAGTACAAACATACAAGAAGTATAGTGGTTCGGTGCTCTCCTAAGCACCTACGTCCACTCCCCAAGTGATCCCTTGGGAATTCACTATAATCCCGCGGATTACAGTTGGATTGTTTTTCGGCCTCACAATCCAAAAATCTTTACACTTTAGTTTTCCGGGATCACCAAAAACCTGTGTTGGTTTTACGGGCTCGCCAACAAATCTTCACCGTTGGTTTTACGGGTTCACCAACAAACCTACACCATTGGTTTTACGGGCTCCCCAACAAACCTTACAAGTTGATTAAGAAGAAGAAAGTTGAAACTCCTAGATAAGCAAATATAACAATTATGAGCTACAAAGAAGAGTTTAGAATATAGTTATCGCTTTGATAAGGCTCTTTTCTTCTTTGTCAAGATTGCTTCACTCTTCAAGGGTTGGTGGAGCTCTTAATGCCTCTTAGAGTCTGCTCAACCACTTCCTTTTGGCTTTTTGAATGAAGCACTTGATTGAGGAACGCTAGTGCTTGCTTTTTCTTGAATGAACTTGATTTATTTGCAAAAGTTATTTCCTCTGATGAATAGTGTCATCTTAAATACTTTTCCACATCTATTGGTCACTCCCCACTGGTTAGATTTGAAAAACTAGCCGTTGGAAGGTCAAAAAGTACTTCTGCAGAACTAGCCGTTATGCCCTTGCCCGTGCTAGGGTCGACCCAAACTTTACTGGAGTCGACTCAACTTACTGTTCATTGGACTTTGGGTCGACTCAACTTCCTCTGGGGTCGATCCAACCTTCACTGGGGTCGACCCCTGCTACAGTGGGTCGGACTTCTCAGGAACCACAGAAACTTACATTTTCAGCTGTTTTCACTGGGGTCGACTCAACCTTTCTTGGGGTCGACCCAAGCTACAGTGGGGTCGACTCAAGTTCCATTGGGGTCGACCCTCTCAGGGATTTCAGAGACAGTTTTGAACAACATAACCTTGGGGTCGACTCATGTTCAGTTGGGGTCGGCTCCATTGGGGTTGACTCAAGTGTTCCTGGGGTCGGCTCAAGGAAGCTTGGGGTCGGCCCTCTCAGTAAATTCCAGAGAGTTGTTTTCTTGAGGCTTGAAGCTGGGATCAACTCAAGGTTCTCTGGGGTCGGCTCCACTCCTGGGGTCGACTCAAGCATACATGGGGTCGACTCAAGGTTCTCTGGGTCGGCTCCACTCCTGGGGTCGACTCAGGCATATATGGGGTCGACTCCACTTACTGTTCATATGTGCCATTTTTGCAGGGGCGTGCCAGATGGTTCCATGGTGTGTCAGGTTCGACTCCACTTATGTTGGGGTCGACTCAATTCATACTTTGCTGCATCTTAAGGTTAGACTAATCTATATAATCAATAAAATATATTTCAAGCAATTTTCAGTGTATACCATGGTAGAGCTACATACTCTTAACAATGAAAATCACTGTTTTGCCTTTAAGAGTACATTTCACTTGAAACCTTGCTGAATTAGAATTAAGAATCCTCTATCCCTTTTCTATTACAAATTTTATCTCGTTGTTAATCATTGGAAGACATCTTGATCTCATTTTCTTAATGTATTGAGGGTGTCGTATTCATTAATGATGTATCACGTTAAATTATATTACTAATTTGATATTTCCTCAATGGTTGTGTCAATCATCGAAATACCATTATCATCCTCAGGTTTCAAATTTTTGAGCATCTTTTAGCTTCCCATGAGCAGATTGTGGAATTTCTTCTTATGGAATGGAGAATAGAGATTGTATATGCATTGCAAAGCATGGAGCCAGGTATTGGTCTATGCTAGTTGATACTGATTGGTTTGTTCTAGAACTGGCCATGGATGGTCTTGTATCTCCCCCAAGAACTAACTTTTTGCTGGTTCATGAGGAAACAAGCTTGCAACACCTTGTATCAGTTGAACTGGTATATGAAGTCGTGATCCCGAGTGAATACTTCAAATTAATTTGTGTCATTAAAATACTTAAAAAATTATTTGAATGCCCATATTAGTTTGCGGTATATTCTTTAGATATTTCAACTGACATCTTTTGAGAACCATCGTTACTTCTTTGGCAAGCTATTTTGTTTTGACATAGGTTTGTGAAAATGCTATTACTTCTGCTCTTGCAAGTTGCAACCATGAATTATCTAATTACATGTCAAGCTAGTGAATTTGTAACTTTCACCTGTGTCTTACTTTCTCTTGTTTCTGTATGATGAGTTAAAATGCTGTATACCATTCTTTAATTTATAGGTGCCATGACCAATTCCATCTCCTTTAACCAATGCTTGATGAGCCATGCAGCATGAACTGGTCATGTATCACCACCCAGGTACTGATCTGATTTGTTCTTTTCTACATTCAACTGGTCATGATTTACTTGAAATACTGTTTTTACATTAAAAGTTGTCAAGGGTTCCAAGTTGGTATGAGACACTCTAACTAGCACATTATAGATGGTTTTGTTTTCATCTTTATCTCTCTATACTACATTTTTTATATGGATTTGTTTTTAGGTACATACCTCCATCCACTTCCTATTTCTTGCATGGAAGCTCTATGGCAACCCAAGCACCATGGCCTTCTGGTGCTGCCATACCACCATCTCGCATTTCTGTGCCTGCTCAAGTAGCAGCCATGTTTTGCTTATTTGGCTACTATTTCCATTTCACAGCTCCATCATGGGAAAAATCCTTTTGCTAATATGCTCTCGTAGACGATCTTTATCTTGGTATAGAAGTTTTTCTCTACCTTCTTATAAGTTCTGACTGCCTACATGATATTCTGAGTCTTCTTTCTCTTGTAAGACATTCTGTTTATATACAATATGGACCTTCTTATCTAAAGGAACCTACTCATGCTTTAGAGTTTATTGATTATAGCTAGTTGGACTGGACATGCCACCTTAATCATTAAAACTGTACCGAGTGATGCTCATTGTCGCTTAATTATTTTGTGCTGTTAGTCCCTTTTCATGTCCACATCTACTCCATCTTTGATCGGGGCAATTAACTTCAAATTTTACATAATTAAGGGCCTTAAGATCCTGGATGCTTACCAATTTTGATGAGCTAGAAACATGTTGCTGGTAGTTTTTGCTTGAAATAGTTTTTGATTTGATACTTATTAACACATTGTAGGTTTAGATTTGAACGAAGAAAATAACAGATAATGTTATGAAAACCTCTTTTCGTGAACAATATAGGACCTTAATCACAGAGCAAATTAATTTAACAATTATGATGTGTTCCCCCTTATTTTTTTCTTAAAAAAACAGGCATAATGCCTGAAATGTTGGGTTTTTTCCACTAGATGAAGCTTATTGAAGGGCAAATTGTTGAAGCTTGTCAATCTTGAAGTGTTGCATGGAACTATCGAACAATAAATCGGAAAATCAATGGGTCAGTGAATGGAATGTTCATGACAAAATCGTGCCTTCTAGTTTTGAATTCAGTGGATACCTTGGACTGTTTTACTTTTTATTTTAAAAAAATTGTAGGAAAAATAATTAGTTGATGAATGAAATGCTTATTTAACAATTCCGGCTTCTCATTTCTTAGAAGTTGAAGTCCACGAGCTATTTACATCATGATAACAATATGTGTATGCCTTCTAGTTTGTGTTTTATCAATACCTTCTAGTCTTTCATAGATTTGGAACACCTAGAGCGTTAATAAATAATTTGTGCTATTGAACTGGATGATTTAAGTATTATGTGGTAACCTGTAATGCTATCCATTTCATCTTCTCTAAGGAAAAAATATTAAAGAATGTAAAGTTGAGCTAGTGATGGGGGCTTCCAAGATAAAGCATGTTTGCCCATCTTGCTTTTGCTAAATGACGATCTCCTTAAAACAAGCTTTTAACTTTGACAATAGATCTTTTTCAATATTGTATCTTTAACTTTCTCCACAAAACCTAGTATAAAACTCTTTTCTTCTATTTTCATGTTGACTGTACACTAATATACCTGGTAAATGGTTCTTTTTTAAAATTAAAAAATGCATATTTCTTTCTTCAAAACACATACTTGTCCTTTCTGATTGTTGGCCACTTTGGTCTCGGGTACCATTTCCAATGGCATTCTTTGACAATATTTTCTTGTATGTCTATAAGAATCACTTTTATATCCTCAACACCTATTCAGTTCTGTCTCCTTTCAATACTGCAATCTCGATTTTGCATAAGTATATGATGCAAGATGGTTGTATTTTGGTATTTGCTTGAAAACCAATGGACAGCTGACACTACCAGAAAACACGCGTATAGTGACGGAGATTTCCGTCACTATACCGTGTTTCCGGTTACTAATACGGAATTTGTGACCAGAGCTCCCGTCACGAAATTGGTTACAAAAACACGCGTCACTAAATTTTCAATGACGGCGGCGATTTCCGTTACTAAACTCCGTGACAGAAACCACCGTCACTAAGCCGTTACAAATCCAAGAATTAAATATTTAAGAAATTATGTATTTCCCATCACTAACCAGTCATTGAGTTAGTGACGAAGATAACTTGGTCACTGATTTTGTCACAGAATTCGGTCACAAATTTGGTTACTGATTTGTCACAACCTTCAGTGACAGATTTAGTCGTCACAGACATGGTCACAAATTTTGTTACTAAATTTGTCACTAATTCTGTCACTGACTCACTGAGCAAAATCAATTTTTAGAAACCAAATCCTGTCACTAAGTTTATGTTAACTCGTCACAATACTTGGTAAATAATTCAGTAACCAAATTGGTCACTGATCACATTTCAATAATCTGATATATTTGGTACATTGATTGGCTCATAATAAAAGAAAAATACAAGCTAGAGCCTCATCCAGTCATATGTATAAACAAAACAATGGAAGTGTTCTGCTGAAAGCTTTTCATTCAGCATCTCTCTTTCCAGAATACAACAGACATATATAAATGTCGTCAGTATATGATTCCAATGGACTGACATAAATAACTTCAACTCTATCAACCGGCAAGGAGTCGGAACAAGAACTTGTACTCGTTCAGATAGGAAGCTAGCAGTATGCTTTGACCCTTTGCTTTTGCATTGTCCCTTGTTGTTTCATTTAACCTGTTTCATTCCATTCATCAGAGGGGCAAAAAAAAAACAGAGAGAGAGAGAAAGAGCATTGCCCCTTTTTGTTTCCTTTAACCTGTTTCCTTTAGCAAAGTATATCCCATCTGAAGTTAAAAGAAAGCATTACAATTCAGTTCATAGTTACTTACAGAAATATAAAAACATGAGCAAAAGTTAAGAGTGACATTAGATGAGGGCATACCTGAGAAGCTGAAAATTATTAACCGAAATTACAATAACTAATGACAGCATCCATAGTCAAAGCAAAACTAAAAAAAGTCCCAAACTATAGCAACATCCATATTTAAACCAAAACCAAAAGGGAGTATCCATGATCATGATTCATCTCACTATGAATTGGATTCAACATTGGCCGAGCATTGAGTTGATTGAGTTTCATTGTAGAAACTTGAGTTTATGACATCTTCTACAATCTCATCTAACTCGGCATCCTCAATATCTACATTGAAATATTGCAATAATTAATAATAAATTTATTCAAAAAATAATAGAAATATAATTAATAAAACATATACCTTTCTTTTCCAACACCCAATCTTGAGTACAAATCAAGGCCTCGGCAATATTCAATTTAAGTGCACTACGATACTTATCAAGTACCCGCCTACCGATACTAAAAGCAGATTCAGTCCTTACAAGATGTTAATAAGGACTAAGACATACTATGAAACTCTGGTCCTTGTTCCCCAGTAAGCAACAATGAGTTGTCCCAGTATATTTGAGGATTTTGGTTAGCAAAAGGACTAATAGAGAACTTCAGACACTAGATACTTTTAGATTTGTTTTTAGGAGATGGAATAATTGTCCATTTCATTGAGGGAAACCCAGAAAATTCCTACTGGTATCATTTCTAGCACCAATATCAAGATGTGTGACACTAATAAGTTAACCAGGGTAACAAATCTATCACTATCAAGTATGAGTATATATGGGAATTGCACTTTCTATTTTTGATTGCCTATTGGAAGCTGATGAAGTTTCATGATTCATACTACTGCTTTGAGATAAATAAGAATGACAAAAATAAGTCATTCAATCTTGTCCCAGCATCATTGACATTCAAAAAGCATTCAATCTTTACAAAAAGCTGAACATAAGGAATTAATCTTTACAAGTTATCTGTTCATTCATCTAAGCCCCCTAAATATTCAAAAAGCATTTAATCTTTACAAAGACAAGGAATACAAGTCAAATCATCCCAATTTACATATGGAATACTATCTACTTCACATAGAACAAATGTCATATACATGATCGCCTCTGATGAATGGAGAAGTCTCTCAAAACATGGAGGACCTGAAAGAAGGATGCAAGTAAGCTTCTCACTAATATATCTATCACTTTGTGTTCTTCAAGACACAATTATTTTATATATAACTCCTACATATTAAATGCAACACTCCACCAAACTATGATAATACATCAAACATTTAGGGGGCTGTGGTATAATTAGGCCATTAAATTCAGATACCTAACATTTTTTGTGGGTTCATTTCAAAACATATTATTAAATGCCAATCAAATTTGGTATACACCCAAATGTCTGCAAACCATATAAAGTTGGCCCTTTCTTTGCACTCGGGGCTGGCAAACTATGTTTATTAGTAAATATTATGGTGGTGTTGGAAATCCTCTGATTTGTGCTACTGGTTCAGAGCAAGATTGCTTTGGGGCGGTGCCCATGCCATTTGTCCTATAACTTGAACAATTCAGAGAGGCAAGAATCCTCAGCAGGGAAAGGAAAAAATTACCAATCGGAACTGGACTACCCGCAGCAGAGGGGGAGGAATAACCCTCTCTGCCTTTGCCTACCTGCAGCAGGGGAAGGAAAAGAACCCCTCAAGGAGGGAAAGAAGAACCCTAGCGCGGCCGTCGACAACTGCGGCCACGGCCGGCGATCAAGCGCGGCGCCGGATCCACAGGCGGAGACCCTCGGTAGGTTCCTTTCCCCCTTCCTCTTCTCTTCTTCGTTTCTTTTATTTTGTTATTATGGGGTAAAGAAAACGGGGTTAGGGTTTTACCTCCGGGAAGAACCAGTTGTGGGTTCTGAAAACCCTAGCCGACCGAGCAAGAAGGAGGGGGGCGTCGACGGGGTGATGTAGCTGCGATGATCTCGTCCCGGGTGAGAGTTAGATCGGCCGATCGGAGGGCGTGAATGTAGCCGTGGTCGCCGTCGACGGGGAGGCAGAAAAGGTCGGCAAAGGGGGAAGCCGGAGAGGAAGAGGGCGGAGGTGGAGGAGAGGAGAGGAAGAAAGGGGAAAGCCGCTGCCCTAACCCTCCAATCGGGATGACGCCAAGGTTTTAATCGAGACCGGGCTCCAAATCACGGCTCCAAATCGGGACTCGACTAAGTAAGTCGGTCTACAAGCCAAATTTTCATATCAAACTATTTTTTATCTATAAAGCTGATTGGACGGAACTTGATGTCTCCCAGCTCCCCACTCACGAGGACAAAAAAATCCCATACCTTCTTCCAAAATCCAATCCCCATTGCAGGAAAGTAGCAGTATGAGTGCAAATGGGTCATGATCGGCACCATGAGATTTGAAAATGAGAAGAAGGAATTTGAGTTTCTGGAGAGCGATTGGAATTTGGGTTATCGAAGGAATTTTAGTTTTCTAAAGAAGCCGATTGGAAATTGAGTTATCGAAGAAATTTAGGCGGGACGGCGGGCACACTTAGTTTCATTTTGGATTTTCCTCCTTTTATCTTTTTTAAATTTAGAAATTACTCAAAAATAATATTTTTAATCTTTTTGGAATAAAAATAAATTTGGTGACGGAAATTTTTGTCAATAACCCGTCACTGCCAAAAATAATCTTTTAAAAATTTATAAACACTTGGGTTACGATATTTGTGACAAGCTGAATTTGTCACTGTCTGGTTGCAATTTCGGTTATCATTTTGCTGACAGATACTCCGTCACTATGATGGTCACTAAGTTTTGGCGCCCATCCTACCCCGCGCATTCTGTGACCGGTCTTCACTAAGTTTACACTACGGTGACCAAATTTCTGTCGGTCACTAATCCGTCACAGATAGTGATTGATAACGGTCTATCACTAATTTTCCGTCACTATACGCGTGTTTTCTGGTAGTTGTGAAGCCTCACAAGAGAAGCTTTGTTGTCTCCACAATACATACACACATGCACAAATTATGCATGTATTTGTACATTTACATTTGTATGGAGAAATAATGTTTCTTTTCTCCCCATATTTAGATCAATGATTGATGATGAGGATTATATTGTGGTCTTTGATTGGATTTGTTGCTTTAATTACGTGGTTAAGGGCATTACCAAGTTATGGTGCCAGCGATCCAGGGTCCGTGGGAGGGATGAATTGGGGAAAGTCCTAACATTTGGCATTCTTTTTGCACAAGTGGCTGCCTCAGGACTCGAATTTGGGTCATTGTGCTTGTCATCCCAAGTCTTTACTGTTGCTGCCAAGCAATTACCCCCTTATTCACATGATTAAGGATGCCATATAAGACATTTTATTAAACCTACATAAAAATAAAGGGGAAAAGTTTATGGCTTTGGGGATGACCTCCAATATTATGTTAAGTTTACTGTTTATGTTATGTTCATTAGCACTGAACTTCTTGTGCAGCATGTGGACAATCGGACAGCTGTTGACCAGAATTTGTGAGTGCTGCTCCTTCTAGCTCAGGTCCTGGCGGCATCTGAAAACAGTAATCCTCTTATATGCTGATAAATAATGATAATTACAATTTATAGGTGTTCTTGCATAACTTGAGTCCCGTGATCTGCCCTAATTGTTGTATGCTCACAAAGCTGCAAAAATATATAACTGACACATAATTTGGGAAGTGTTTTAATCATAGGATACACCTTACATGAAGAAGGCGTGCACAAGCCTTGTGCAATCACATGCAATGTTAATCACATCTTCACTCCACAAAGAATTAGTTGCTGGTGCTGTGTTTGATGCCAGTCAAGCAGGCATTTGAGCAGTAGTGTTATGTTCGAAAAGTGCACATAGTGAATCAATATGAAATGAAAAAGGTTAAGTCGATAAGCTAAGTTAGTTTTAAAAAACAGTATTTGTGTTATGAATTGGCCTCCAATCCAGTTTGTTTCTGACATGTCTACCATCTAAAAGGACCCACCCACTTGGACAGTGAAAGTTGTAGTTTTTTTGGTGCCATACCTGAATCAATCTGCTGCCAGCCAGCCATAACTAGAAGGGATGCATGTTGCTCTTTCTGCCCGCTCATGAACTAAATAGTGAGAAGTGATTACATTGAAATCAACCCATTGCTTCCATTATTATGAATCCTCAATCCTCATCAACATCCTTTTGTGAATGCACCTGCTAATCATGAGTGCCACTTTCGACTCTCATTGTATGATTTTAATTGGTACATTTTACACCTGCTATTAATAAATGCTTTGGCATTATTTTCATGTATGATAAGGCTATGCCGACAACAATGTAGTTAAAGGAGGAAGGGATAAAACTCTCAACCATATGGTGAACTTCCATGCTTACATTTGGCATTATGACCTATTTCTGTGAGAACTTGCTTGAACTAATCATTCCATGACATCTTGCTTGAGCGAATACATGTGTTGATCATGAGTGCCAGTATCATCTTCCACGGTGTGGTGTTAACCTGTTCATTTTCTATTTGTTATTATTATGTGATCTGGCATGTTCAACATGGATGAATAGGCTTTATTCTATCTCTATGCAGTTAAGGGAGGCAGTGGTTTGACTGTGAACCATATGCTGGAATTTACACATGCTTGCATTGGCGTTATGATCTATTATTTTGGTATATTGCTTGAATGAATCACTTGTCACATGCGAAGTTGATGTCCAAATTCATTTTATGACAGAGTAGTTGTAGACATGGAGCATTGTCATCAACTTGCAATAGCCAATTCATCCATCCATCCATTTATTTGTTTAGCTCTAAACTGATTGCTCTACTTCTCCCCCCAGGCTAAAGAATAGAGGTGAGATTGGAAATTTAGTGGTCTGGTTTGTATGCAATGTGCTGCTGTTCAAGGATTAGATTTGGGAAATATGATCGCTGCTTTATACTTTATGTTCTAGGATTTTTTTTCCAAAATCACTTTAAATGCCTTTTGTGATGATAGAGATATTACTCAGGTTTTATTTTTGTTGTGAATGCAAACAAGCCTGACACAGTTAAGAAGTTTAAGCTGGTATTTCATCACAATTATCTAGTCATCTCTTCATGGTCCGAGTAATGCAAAATTTAATCACAAAGTTTCCATTTTGAATATTATTCTGCATCACAAAGTCTCATCTAAGAAGGGCAGAATTTTCTGAATAACTGGTGCCGCATGTTTTCCTTCTCGCTTCACTGAACAATCATGATGCTTCTATTATCTTATTCTCAATTAATATTTGCACCATGTGTCAGCTAAATTTGTAGTGTCGATAATGACTGCTTCTGTCAGTATTGATCATAATGCATCTACTAACCTGTCCTTAATTAATAATGTTCTAAAAATTGCAATGATAAACTTAATTGGTTCAGTCTCTCCAGGAAAAAATATCTTGTCTAAGGAATTATATTATCATTTAGTTACTTAGAAGCTCTCTATCGATTTCACATGAACTTCAGCAAATATGTAATTCCGAAGCAGCAGAACCCCTAATGTTGTCATCCACCCGTTGACGTGATAATGTGCTTTGGATTAATGAAAAGTTCTCTAGTTGCTCTCCTTGCATGCGCTGATATAAATAATTGGGGTTTCCATTGCACTTTTCTGTGTATCTAATCTGACTTGTCTACATTCGTTGTGAGGTGGGAATAAGCAGAAGATATAGGAAGTTAGCAATCGGTGGCCTAGATGTCATCAATATTGTAACTACTGCCCACATAAGTAGTCATGTTCGCTGCTCCATGTCAAAATCCCTCTAGGAGGCAATCCTTTCATTCCAACGGCGAGTATTGCCTTCTGTTCCTTCAGGTTTTGCAAACCAATCAGTTGCCGTGCTCAGAACATAACTGAAGGCTCAGCAGCTATCGTTTTTTAAGCAGATATAAGAAGAATTTCGTCTATTGTGCTGAGTGGTCATGAATTCTATTGGCTGGAATGTGTGCTTCTTATATTTCTTCTTTAATGCTCCCCAGGTATTCCTGAAAGGCTCACCATTAGCCCCCAATTCTCTCGAGAGCGATCCTTAACTTGATGGAGAGTGGCATGATGGCCAAGATCAACAAGAAATGGTTTGGGTTCGATCCACCTCCGCAAGCTAAAGTTGTACCATATCTTCTCCTAACAGCTTGGACTAGGGGTAATAGTGAGCCGAGCAGCTGACTTGAGCTTAACTTGACTGTTACCGAGCTCGAATATAGAACATAAATATAAATATATCTTGAAGCGTGTTACCTCTCAGAACACTTGAAGCCTAATGCAACAATTGCTTGCCAAGCGCTTTGATGGTAAAGATCGGTTACTCAGTGCGTACATTTGAGAGAGCTTAAGTCTGGGATGGGAGAGTAATGAACAGTGGAGATGCTAATGCTTCCAGGCATGCCAAGTACTTGAAAAGCTTGATGAGTATCTCTAGCCACGCATTTGATGGTGCGGGAAGCGTGGGAAAGAACAAGCCCCTGTTGTCCTGCGGCTGATTCAAACAACCAAAACAGAGGGAAATAGGGGAGTTGTAGGCTCAAAACAGAGCTTCTGCTATTGTTCATTCATAAAAGCAAAAACACAATGAAGGAAAGAGGACGGCGCCCCCTTTACAACTCTTTTATATAGCCACGACTATGGCCACGGCTCATCCTAAATCTCTAATCAAATCCTAATCAAAACAGAGTCTAATTAAGCCTGAATTCAGAACTAAACAAACATAATTTGAAAACCAATTTGAACTAAATATGTGAGGCCCAATAGTCCCACATCGGAAAGACTCGTTCCAGAGCCTGGGCATATGAGGCGGGTGACTCCAAATCCTGCAGACGCGTTTTGGGTGGAAAATAAAACCGGGGAGGGGTGAAGGACGCTTGCGTGAAGCCCCAGAACCGGACAATATCTGGCAGGGGAGCCCCGTGTTCCCCCTCATGTGGCCCCACGTGGGCACTAGGTGCCTCACTGCCTCGCAGAGGCGGGGCGTGACATTTGGTATCAGAGCCGAGGACGGCTCTTGTCCGATGGTGGGAAGGGTGTGAGGCCCAATAGTCCCACATTGGAAAGACTCGTTCCAGAGCCTGGGCATATGAGGCGGGTGTCTCCTAATCCTGCAGACGCGTTTTGGGTGGAAAACAAAACGGAGGGGTGAAGGACGCTTGCGTGAAGCCCCAGAACCGGACAATATCTGGCAGGGGAGCCCCGCGGTCCCTCCTCATGTGGCCCCCACGTGGGCACTAGGTGCCTCACGTGCCTCGTAGAGGCGGGGGCGTGACATAATAAGGACTCAACTAAACCAGAATTCTAAAATAAAGTCGCTTAATCAAGGCTCCATGCTGGATTTCATTCCGGTTCTGCATCAGTCCCTCCACTTGAACACAACTCGTCCTCGAGTTCTCATCTGGATATACGTTCCTCAGGTTATGGAATTCATAGATATCAGTAACATTAAAAGTTTTTGAAATTCCCATATCATCAGGTAGGTCTACAATGTAAGCATTGTTATTGATTCTTTTCAAAATTCTGTATGGGCCATACTTTCTTGGCTGCCATTTGCTGTAAGTTTCCATGAAAAATCTTTCTTTGCGCAGGAAAACCATCACCATGTTGCCTTCTTGAAATTCTTGTGCCTTCGATGTTTATCTACCCTTGATTTGTACTTAGCATTTGTGTCCTAGGCGCTTCTTCACCTCCAACTGTATAGCTTGAATTTCCTCTGCCAAATGTTATGCTGCCACACTCTTCTCAAAAATTTCAGTAGGCGCTAGATCCATTGCATATTTTGTGCCTTTGAATAAACAATGGAGAAAGGCGATCTTTCGTTCCGCTATGGACAGCATTGTTATAAGCAAACTCTGCTTGGGCTAAGGCATAATCCCAATGTTTCAACGCACGGATGACGGCATAGAACTCTAGCTCATAGGTTGTCCACTTTTGCTGTGTTTCACTAAGTTTTTCACTGAAGTACTCCACAGGCCATCTTTCTTGGTCAAAACAGCCCCTATGCCGACCACAGAAGCATCACATTCCACTTCAAATAATTCTCAAAACTCGGTAATGCTAGTACGGGTGCAGAGTTAGCTTTTCTTTTATTAACTCATAACTTGCTTATTGCTGCTGCCCCCCATTGAAATTAGCTCTTCTTTATGCATTGGTGATGGAAGCGATGATGGCTAAAGTTCCAGATGAAACGCCGATAGAACATCACTAACCCATGAAAGCTGTGGACTTGGTTAACATTTGTAGGAGTCGGACACTCCCATTGCCCTTCTCTTCATCAACATGTATGCCATCAGTCCAACAACAAATCCCAAGAACACCAAGCATTTGTAACAAAATGACATTTCTTAAGATCAACAAAACACTGATTCTCCCTAAAGCAACCAAACCTCTCTCAAGTGCTCCTTATGCTCAATTTCATTGCGACTATAGATCAAAAATCATCAAAGTAGAGGACGACGAAACTTTCATAAACGATTTTGTACCTGGTTCATTATTCTCATGAAGTGCTCGGTGCATTGATAGGCCAAAAAGGCATGACCATCCACTTGTATAACCCATCTTCATCTTGAACATCGCTTCCACTCATCATCAGAACGAATCCAGATCTGATGGTGGCCGCTCCGTAGGTCAATTTTGGAGAAGACCTTGGCTCCTTCTAGCATGTCAAGCATATCATTCAAACGGGGCATGGAAAAATGGTATTTTACCGTAATCCTGTTGATCGCACGACTGTCCACACACATGCGCCAACTCCCATCCTTCTTCGGCGTCAACAGTGCAGGCACCGCACACAGACTCATGCTCTCCCGAATCATCCCCTTCTTGATCAAATCTTCAACTTGTTGCTGCAGAATTTTGCTCTCCTTAGGACTCATGTAGTAATGAGGCAGATTGGAGAGACTTGCACCAGGCACCAAATCAATATGGTGCTGAATATCTCGCATGGGAGGCAGTTCATTCGGTAATTCAGCAAGGGTGATGTCTTTGAACTCCGTCAATAATTCTTTGAACTCCTCGGGCACCTGCTGCATGATAGGCATCTCCGACCCCTTAACAACCAGCACCATAACCTCTTCAGCCCCTTTGAGTTCCGCCATGAATTGCGCATCAGAAACCACAAGGAAGGACCTCCCCTCCACTTGAGAAGTTTTGAGGGTAGGATTCTCTTTCATAGGCACCAACAGAATTTTTTTACCTTGCCATCGGAACAAGTATGTGTTGTCTCGGCTCCTGAATGTAACATCCGTGTCATGCTATTATGGACGCCCAAGTAGAACATGACATGTATCCATATCCACCACATCACATACCACTTCATCCTTGTAGTACCTTCCGATGGACAATGGCACCCTACATACCCCTTCCACTCTTGTTTCAACCCCTTTCTTAATCCATCCAATCTTATAAGGAGATGGATGCCTTTCTGTCTTCAATCCCATCGCATGAACCAACGCAGAAGAAATAATATTTTCGCTGCTGCTGCTGTCAATAATCACATTGCACATAGTTTTGTTGATAGTGCAACAAGTTTTGAAAATGTTGTGGCGTTGCGATTTCTCTTCATTCCTCAGGGCAAATAGAATTCGCTGAACCACGAAGGAGGCCGGAACTCCCTAACCCGACGCCATCACCTCAACGTCTTCATCGTCGGTCCGCTCCTCTTCATGTTCTTCCTCCTTATGCAGCATTTCTTCTTCATCCTCAACTTCAACCATATTAACTAACTGCCGCTTCAGACACTCGTTAGACCGATGCCCAACCTCCTGACATCTGTAACATTTTATAGGCATTGGTCTCTAATAGGGGTTGCCACTACCTTTTGGAGCCGCCTGCTGCTTGCTGAAATTTTCGACTCCTCTCGACGTGGATGTTGATGGTGGTTGACTCAAGGTGGCCGCCCCTTCAACAATCTTCTGCTTTGCTATGGTGGAGCGCGAGGACAATGCTCGATTCATGGGCTGAAACTGGTGTGTCTTCCATGTCGCCTGCGCCTCAAGTTTTAAGGCAAAACTTGTGGCTTCCGACAGGCTCCACACTGGATATAAATCCACCTGATCTCGGATGGCCAGTTTTAATCCACCAATGTACCTCGCCACTTACTGATTTTCTATTTCCGATAGGTTATTGCGAGCATTGAGACGGTTGAATTCATTGGTGTATTCGGTCACCGTCCGGGGCCCTGTCAGCAGTTCTGGTACTGATGGTAGAGCGCTTGATCGTAGTCAGACAGGAGGAAACGGCTATGCAGATGTTGCTTCATCTTGCGCCAGGTAGTGATATGCATCTTTCCTTGCCGTAGACAGTTATGTTGCAGTAGTCCCACCATGCAGATGCTCCATCCTTCAATTTATACACGACCAACTTTACCTTCTTCTGATCTGGGATCTCTATGCAATCGAAATATTTTTCTACCTCGGCCAACCAATCCAAAAATCCCTTAATGTGAAGATTACCGTTGAATGCAGGGAGGTCCACCTTTAATCTAAAATCAGGGGAGCCCCTGTCACGAACGCCCCAAGGGAACCTATTTCTCATGGGTTCTGTATTCTTCCCTCCTGCATGGGCCCTATTCATCCGTGGACATGGCTCCTGTGTTTCGTCAACGACTACATCTTCATCAGGGGGCCAGCCATCAAAAGCCATGCACCCAACATGAGGTCTTCGGTCGAGTCCATTGTGCCTGTGGCCTGCATGATTTTGGTTCCTCCATGGACATTGCCCACCGAACTCGTTGGCTTCCTCGTATACACCGTCTTCAACAGGGACTCGCCGACCAAATGCTGCGCCTCTAACGTGAAGCCCGTGGTCAAATGCCTCAGGCCTGTTCCTCCATGGATGCAGCCCACCGATGCCTTCGTTAGCCGCTCCTCCATCGGGAAAGTGTCGCTGGAAGGCTTCTCTGGCCCGTTCGCCCCCATCGAAGCCATAATCACCTGGGTGCAGTCGCGGTCCACCAAACGCCCTATAGACCGCTTCCTCTTCTTCTGCGTCGGACGACTCCGAAAGAACTTGTTGTCGATGCCGGTGGGGCGGATCCCGCGCCGGTACCGGTAGACCGTGAGGGAGATCCTCATGGGCTTGCAAACGTTCCCGATTGAGGTCGATCCGCATGCATTGGAGCGCTTGTTGGATGTCAGGGACGTCTCCTTCCAAACCGCGAACGGCCGCCCACAAGGCCGGCATCCCTTGATCGCCATCATCGGGATGAGCACTCGCCACACTATATCGAATCAAGGGAATCCTCACTCTGATACCAAATAGTGCGGGAAGCATGGGAAAGAACAAGCCGCTGTTGTCCTGCGGCTGATTCAAACAACCAAAACAGAGAGAAACAGGGGAGATCATGGGCTCAAAATAGAGCTTTTGCTATTGCTCATTCACGAAAGCAAAAACACAATGAAGGAAAAAGGACGACTCCCCCTTTACAACTCTTTTATATGGCCACGACTCACCCTAAATCCCTAATCAAATTTTAATCAAAATAGACTCCTAATTAAGCCTAAATTCAGAGCTAAACAAACATAATTTGGAAATCAATGTGAACTAAACAAGGACTCAACTAAACCAGAATTCTAAAACAAAGTCGCTTAATCAAGGCTCCATGCTGGGTTTCATTCCGGTTCTGCATCAAGCGACTCTGGTATAGCTTGAGCTTGCTGGCTTCGGGTCTGAGGAAGCCCCATTTGGTGAGATTAATGAAGAAAGCTGTTGCTGTTGCCTCCATCCATGTACTAAAAATGGAAGGGAGTTTGATGTTTCTTGTTTTTTTTTTCCCTAAAGACTCGGGTTGGGCTGGGGACGGGGAGCTGCCTCGGGAGCTCCGGGAGGTTTTGTTTTCCGATTTTATTGGGTGTATCCGTACACGTGTTGTATAGATCGCCCGGTTTAGCAAAAAAAAAAAAAAAAAAAAAAGACTCGGGTTGGAGAGCTTCATGGAGTACTGGAAGGCTTATCTCATCCTCTATATATATATATATATATATATATATATATATATATATAATTTATACTCAAAACTGCCAGTGTTTTATTCATAATTCAATTTCTCCACATGGTGCTCACTTTTTTTTTAAAAAAATTAAATAGTTTAAACAGTAATCTTTTCGTTTGTGAACATTCATAGTTTCGTTTGATAGACTATTTTTTAGGCATCGTTATGGTGTTTCTAAGAGTCCCATATGCAATATTCGAGGTCACTAGCCTGGTAGCCCATGAAAAATCATGTAAGCGAAAAATCACGTCATTCCCGGTTATCTCGTAGAAGAAAATTGACACAGTGGTATTTAATTTAAGCACGGATCGTATATATTTTTAATGGCACCTGCCCAGGTGGCAGAGTTGCCAAGGACGTCATTCACTTTCCTACTCGTGAAAGATTCAGAATATCATTATTGATTGCAGAAACCTCCTTTAACAATTTTTTTTAATATTTAATTCATCATACTCCTACGATGTTCAATAGTGTTGCTCTCTCCTTATTTCACTTTCTTCTTCTTCCTCCAGTACCTCTCAAGTATTAACCCCACACCCCCCAAAAAAGGACTCGGGTCTCTTTCTATTTTTATTACTGGGTTCGGTTGGCATTGCCAGGGAGGACTAGCTGAAGACTTTCCATTGGCTTCCCAACAGGTGATTGGTTGAAACTTGTGCGTTTTTCTCTCCTCTAGTTCTAGCTTCCTGCCATTTTTCGCCGCCTTATAATGAGGACTGGATCGTTTGGTAGTCATTAAATACCAAGCAACTGATTTTCTGTAGCTATAAACTATACTAAAGAATATTTACAACTCTGTAATCACCTAACTGGACCGGTCTTCGATAATATCTAAAAAAGCTTACATAATATAAGACGAGGTATCAAGCAAACGATCATCATTAGATGATGTTTAACGCTGGTTAGGCCTTGCTCAAGGCGTTCCATTGGAATTCATTTTCTTTTGGAGATTTGGGATAAATCTGCAACCAGATGAGTGGTGCTGGAAGCACCTTTTCATGGCTTCTTCAATGCCTTTTAATTTCCCTCTCTTTACTTTCCTCTGCGGCGCAAAACACGAGCCACGGAGGATCCGAATTCATTTCTATAGTATATGCAGCTTTACTATAAGAAGTGCAAGTGGGTTAGGTTAGGTAGCTTAAATTTTTTTAGATCAGCTAGTTTAATATAGCATCAAAGTTTAGATTTGTGGGAGGTCATAAGTCTAAATCTCTTCATAGCAATTATTTTTTTTAATTAACTTATTATTTTTTTGACTCATTTCAAACATTGTGCCCTTATCTTGACTCATCTTAGTCATTGTAATCCCTTCACAAGCACGAACAAGGACAGGCAAAAGTCAAGTCTCTGTATATGATTGACCTTCTCTATCAGTGTAAGCTTTTAAATTAAATTGGTTGATTAGCATTAGATATCACCACTCTTGCTAGACCTAAGCACATATCATATGCATGTCAGGAAGCAAGATGGAATGTTTCAATTTATTCAATGTCAAGAAATACGATCCTCTTCTATTCTTGAGGGGGAGAGAGAGATGAACCAAGGTAGAAAAGTAGGGTAGATTTAGCTTATGAGATCTCGCTTTACAGTGCTGTGTAAATCTATTTTGAATCTTAAGTCGAACTTGTTGTTCTTTTCAAATTTAGCTCAATTTTTACTGGTGTTTAAAGCAAGCATGAATGATGAAGATCCCTTATGTGATTTATATCTTGTTAAATACTCTTCCACTTTTGGGCTAGTGTGGTTTTCTTTATAATAAGAACTGAATCAAGAGAGACCATCTCTAGATGTAAATGTAGAAATCTGCATGGGTGGGATTCAAGTCACAATATGTAAATGTAGAGCCTAAACAAAAATAATATAAAAATATTAGAAAAATATCCTTGCATGAGTGGGATTCAAGTCTTTCACATTCATGCTAATTATCCTTGGAAAATGATTAACAAAATTCAATTTGGACCAATTCAAACTTGACCCTTTTGCCATCTCTGGATGTTTGTATCTTATATATTCTATTAATTAATCCACCACAATAACATTAATAATCAAGAAGTAATAAATTAAGGCCTACCATCATCAATTTATCAGATGTTATGATAACCCAATTTCTTTAACAACCACTTTGTATATCGCACCCTCTTAAAACCAGGCTAATGGCATCATCATAACTTTTTTTTCTTTTTTCCTCAGTGCAAGAGTCCACAACATATATTAAACAAAAAGTGTCATTTAAAGGGTTTCAGTGATTTTTTTTTCTTCTAATGCTCTCAACCTCTGACCGACTTCCAAGTCTGGCTCAGCAAAAATATACTGGTGTTGACTCAAAAGGACATAGCTTAGCTCTGATACGCGGGACACTATACGCATTAAGGGAGCGGGGGGGTCATAATTCAAATCCATCTGCGCCCATTTGGCCGGCAATGAGGAATTCGATTCACGACCTCAGCCCTAATAACCTCATTGTTTTCCAAAGCTAGACCTCGGTACTCATTCATAGTCTTTTTTTTTTTTTTTGATCAATCGGACGGATCAAACCACATGTATGGAAATCAGAAACTAACATATTTAACAATTGAACAAAAATATTTGTCAAAGAAATTCATAATATAGAGTCAGTATGGTTGACTACATAAGATGCCATCCGATTGACTCGGCTATTAGCTTATATGCTATCTAATAGAGACTAACATGCTCATCATCCGCTAACAATCTCATAGAAAAAGATGGAGTTTGGATCTATAGCTGTTTTGAGAACAAAATTCTGAGTAGGGTCCAGTATGCCCTTGTTCATAGTAGGTACATGCAATTCAATATTAATCTCAAAGCGTGAATTGGCATTATTCACCTACTAATATGGTGTAGGACATACTGTATGCTCTGCATGGGCCACCAAACTGGATGATTCATTTCCTCATGTTGATATAGATTGATACAGTGCATGGTATGAGATCAATGTGGTCGACCATAACCAAGATTTGGAACCAGTTACGTGTTTAAAAATGGACAATTCAAATCAGATGACTTTGACGACTGGCAAGTAGAGTCATGTCGATGGAAGCTGACTATCGTGGAGTAGAGAGGAGAAAGAGTTATACATCAATTTTCCACCATGCACTATAATTAGACCACGTCCAAGCCATACCCACCATTAGTCGTTTCTTTCACCCACAGCGGAGTCCAAGTTATGGAGACCCAAGCCATCTAAGATCACAAGCAAGCAGAACTAATAAAGAAGACCAATGACCTTCTACGGCCGACGAAGTCTTTGGTCTAATTAGCTAAAAAAACCAGCTCCAGTTTCTTCCCGTGTTCCTAGTTCTCCCTCTCTCTCTCTCTATATATATGTGTGTGTTTGTGTGTGTGTGTGTGTGTGTGTGTGTGTGTGTAGAAGACATTACAGGTCTTTACAACCCAAGTCATTGCCTCAACAGAACACAGCACGAAACAATATAATGTTTCTCATGTGTTTTAAGTCCAGGGAGATTAATTACTCCACTTTGATGGGAAAGGTGGGAAATTGGTGCAAGGATTAGTTCTCTCAACTGCAATAGACTTGGGCAAGTGCCATGGGAATTCTGATGATTTGATTTCATAAATTGTTTTCCTTGCAGCAAAAGGTGGTGATTAGGGTCTACATGGCTGATGCAAAGAAGCGCTCCCAAGCCCTCGAAACTGCTGTTAAATTGCATGGTAGACCACGTACACTTACACCTTATGTTCAAAAAGATTTATCTTTGTTCTTCCTTTTATCTTAGGATAATATATGGTGCCTTAGGGGGCACCCCCAGTTATTTGAAAGAATGATGAAAGATCTATCCAGCTCACTTGGAACCTCAGTTGATGTTTGCTGGCCTATAGACATATTCGCTAGATGAACCATTGATAAGGCACATGATTTTATGATGTTCCACTTCATACGTTTTCAACTACAACTTTCATAGCACAATTCAGGTTTCATGATCATTTCATATTCTTTGTACTCCTCAGTCCTCACTGACCTATTGTTTTCGGTCATGAAAATCTGATAATTTTTTCTGGATAGCCTTTTTGAATAAGAGTTCTGCGCATAACAAACCACACTTGGGTGAGATAAGGTATGGAGGATGAAAACTTCTCTCTCAGTACTTCAACGCCTTACTTTCTCAGGCTACTCATTTTCTCTCATCTTTAAAATTTTCCATCTAATTTGCTATTTGATTTGGTTTCTTATCTAACTTTGGTAGATCTTGCCAAGTTGCTAGCATTGTTTCCCATACAATATTGGTAAATCTTAATATATAGGATTTTTTGCATGAATATCCTTCTAAAAATTTAAATTTGCATAAATATCCTCTTAAATTTATATTTATTTTTGTATCATCATAAAATACTGTTTTTGCACAAATGCCCATAATATAACGATTTTTTCTAACATCGTTAATAAAAAATATATTTATTTTAATTAAAATAAAATAAAATTTTGAAGTTACTTTTTTTTTCTCCATTGTGATCATCTTATAATTTTTTTTGCACATCTACCCATTAAGAGTATTTTAGTCATTTTAATTTGAAACTGTTAATTTTTTAACGATATTAGATAGTGTGGATACGTATGCAAAAATAAGGATAAAAAAAGAGTAGAATAGCAAAACAAGTGTTTTACGAGGGTGTATATGCAAATATCAATTTAGGAGGGTATTCATACAAAATTCAATATTTAGGAGGATATTCATGAAAAAATCGTAATATATATAATTGTTGTTATCCTTTTAAAGTTGCGACTTTTAAGCTTGGCTTACTGGTAGGTGTCATATCTGCATCCCTAGAAGGAGATGAGAATGATCGGATCGTCGTTGTCGGTGATGGAATTGATGCGGTTATGCTAATGATGAAAGTTAAGAAGAAAATGAAATTTGCAGAGCTGATTAGTGTGTCACCCTTTGAAGAGAAAGAGGAGGAGGAAACAAATATAACCAAGCCTGCAGTCATTTGCGACCATGGAGTTAGCATGATGCAACCATACATATATGTTCGTGAGCGTGACCCTTTCTGTGGCATCTTTTAGCAACTCTCTCGGCATTTATGTTGGTGGCATTTGGATTCTTTGAAATGAATAACAGACTGGTTTGCAGTACCAGTGATTAAAGTTCTTTTTGGCCTTCCTTGTTAATTTATGCTTACAATATAACTTATATGATGCAATGGTTAAGGTGATTGCTTGCGTTCTTCCAAAGTCAGGCCACCTCGTCTGCTTCCGAGTAGCCCATGATCCATGTTGCTTAAAATGAGAAAAAAATAAGGGTGCTAGACAAGATAAATGATGTAGAAATAGCTTTGTAGTGGGTTGGTCCAATCTTATAAAAAAAAAACTTATTGAGATTTTTTTCCTCCGAAGTAATTCGGGCTGGTTCCACGCTAAAGCTATTTTTTTGATATTTTAAGAATTCAGGTCGAGCCAAACATGTAGTCTGTTATATGTCTTGCTGGTTGCACTGGACCAATCCAAGAATCCTATATATTCAAATAGGCTCTGATATCTTTCTTTAAAAAGAGACATCAGTTAGGCTTCAAGGTGGATGCCTAGTTTAGTAAAGGGAGTATGTCACCAATATTTATATCAAGTGGTAGCAGAGGATTGACTGATGTTTCCAACCTACGCAGCTTGACTTTGGTTTGAAGTTAAGTTTGGAAAGAAAAAAAAGACCCTTGCAACCCAATTTATTTAGTCAAACAACCCCTGTGCTCAAGCAATGACACTTCTCTCAAGAGCAAAACGTGTATCATGAAAAAATCATTATGAGATAAACTTCCCACCTTTTCTAAAGAAAGGTAAAAGGAAGAAAAAGATTTGTAGTTGGCAGCATGGAATAAAAAGGAAGAATCTAAAATCATATAAAAAAGATTTAAGTCAAGGGAACAAGACCAAAATGATAAGTAATCACATAAATGCGGGATTACCTTTATAGAAAAGGTCCTTGAAGCATCTTATTAGTCAAAAGCTCCCCGAAATTCTCCACAACCTTGACCTTGTTTCCTAGGACATCAAGGAAGGTAAGAAAGTAATCCATTTCCGAAGGAAAGCCTGGTCTTAACCATGATACCACCCTCAAATCTTGTGAAATAGTTAAAAGCTTCTAAAATCTTTTATGGAAACTTTCACCTGGCAGTAAGATGCATGGAAGCTTGCAGAGCCTGAATGGAAGGAAGATAGAAGGTAGAGCATGCAATGCAAGAAGAAAACAGAGATTTGTGGTCTGATTTATTTCATGTATAGAGTTTTAGACAGCATCACAAAAACAGAAATAAAGTACAAGAGTTTTAAAAACAATTTTTCCATGAATTTTTTAGAGGAGATTTTTCTATGATTTTGCTGAATTTTGGAGGGACACTATCACGCCCATCCGACGGCCGAGCTGAGTACGTGACTGTCGGCCGCACATCTCTAGGGTTAACCTCGTAGGACATGCAAGGCTGTCTTTTTTATTCATCACATGTTATTCCAAACTCAAGCAATGACAGAAATAAATAATCTAATATATTTATTTAAGAGAAATAATTCCTAGTAATAAAGGCAGGTACAAATAAAATTTATTCAAAGGAAAGCTAATCAGAAATCTTCTAAACCTTAAACTTCTCAAAGCTCGACCCCATGCTCCATCTACTCTACTACATTTGTAAAAAAAATAGAAAAAGGGCAATGAGCTTACAGCTTAGTAGTGGGATCAAGCATAAAATAATTTTTTTTTCAAAATATAAACAATTTAACAATTCTAAGATCAGTAAGATGCATTTACCAACATAATTTTTTTTCAAAATATGCTATGCATAACTATCAAAAACTTTCTCTCAATTTTTGATGACTATGTCCACGATCAGCCCCATGACAAGGACCGAAAGAGACTAGCCCCGGAATATATAACATGCGATCCATCATATTTGTCAATAATCAACCCAACTGGCTAGGCCCGAAAGAAAAAGCTACCTCTAAATCACACAGCCACGTTTAACCTTGTGACAAGGCAAAGAGACTAGTTCTAAAAATAAAACATGCGATCCATCATCATTTGCCAATAATCAGCCCTAACTAGTTAGGCCCGAAAGAAAAAACTAGCTCTAAATCACACAGCTAATGTTTAACCTCGTGACAAGACAAAAGACTAATTTTGAAAATAAAACAAGAGATCCATCAGCGTGTGCCAGCGATCAGCCTCGCATGGCTAGGCTCGAAAGGACTCTCTGCAGCGATCAGCCCCGATTGGCTAAGCCCCGTTGGCTAGACCCGAATCATAGTCGAACCAGAGAGATTTTCATAATGCTCATAACAACCAATTTTTCATATAAACATAAATGTACTTATTTCAACAACATAAGCTGTACCAACCAGAATTTTCACATATTATTTTCAAAAATAGAAAATTTATTTTCTTTTAGAAATTCATGCAAAGTTAAAACACGAGTAATCATCCCTTTCCAAACATTATGCAGTATCAAATAGGGATATCATCTCATTTCAAGTTTTGCAATTATGCAAATAATTCATTATTTTCATAGTCATCCATAATTTATGCTTGATCCATAATTTTGAATCATCCTTTTAATGTCACATAATACTCATAATGATGCCTAATTTCCAAAATTTTCAATTTTCAATTATTTAAACATTTTTTTCATTCAAAATTATTAAATATGAATTTCAAATAAATACGTAGCACGAATTAGAAAATCACCAGAGGTGGAGGAAATTTACCATCCTAAGTAGATCAAATCCAAAATTCTTTATAGCAAGACTAACCACAACCTTTGGCATGAGGCCAGACCTCCTCTAAAATTGATGGCTTGATCAAAATAAATAACCATGTTAGCCTTCAATTAGGAAAGAGTAAGAGTGAGAAGAGAGAGATACTCGGTCTAAGACTCGGTTTGAGTCTGGTTTCCTAGGCCCGGTTTGTGTGGTCCGAGTCGACCATCAGGAAGAGGTTGAAATCTAGGCAGATTACGGAGCCAATCAAAAAATGGGTGCCTTCCTTTTTTTGAAAAATAATAAATAAGAAGAATATGGGAAGAAAAGGGAAGAATTTAAAAGAAGAAGAAACGAAGAAGGAAGAAGAAGAGAGGAAAGAACGAAAAGAGAAAGGAGGGACCATAAGGTGGGTGCTAGGGATCCGGAGGTTAAGCATGGTGGAGCCGATGGTGGAGGCGGCCTCGGCAACAACGGTGACAACTAGGGATGAAAGTAGCAGCCCGGGACGACCACGGTCTGAAAATAGGCGATTGAAGATCCAATTGAGTCAAAACTAGACGGATAGGAGCTCGGTTGAGGGAAAATGGAGGAGGAGGAAAGGGGAGCTCATCGGTGAGCGGCGATGATGATGAACCTCTGCCAACGGTGGCGATATCCGGTGAAGCACGAGCAGCAACGCTCAGTCCATGAAAATAGGGGAAAAAGTTTGAAGAAGAGGAAGAGATGATTTCGGACGCGCGGCTCAGCTAATGTGGCACGCTGGCCACCAGAAGAGAAGAAGAAGGAAAGAGCTTGGTGGTGGATCGAGTGGAAGGGAATCGAGATATTTATAGAGAGTTATGAGGAGAGGAGATAACCTCAGATCAGGACGGCCGTTCATCGGTTGCATTTGCCCCCAATGGCATCAGCCATTCGTACCGACCTCGGGAAGCTTCCGCCGACATCCTTATCCCCCAATGATGGCACTCGAGTGGAGGATTGTGATCCCTTATTCCAGCAATTTATTTTTTAAATTTTATTGAAATTTGGTGGTCTGCTGATTTTGATCGACAACAGGCTCAATCTATACCGATTTTACAGACTGAGCTTTCTCTCTCTTATCCATTTAATAAATATAGCGATACTAGTCCATTAATCATCATATACCCATGTACTTTGTTCGATATCAAGAGTATTCCACGTGTATGAGACCTCTCTTCCTTGGTCACTACTACTCTTCTGCCTTCCCTGTTTCAAGTGGTGCGCCATCCTCCTCATCCCAAAAAGTGACCACGCCATTGAGGTGCATACTCTCCTCCTCTTCTTCACTCTTCATTCTCTCTGTCCTAACCCATTTGAGGTCCTCTATTTCTTATTTCTTTTGTTTAATTGCTTTCACAAAAATACTGAAAATATTCAGGGAAGCTTTGGGAAGCTGATGTATTTTTTTATGTTACTTCATGAGATGAGCCCATCTCTTGATCTCACCTGGTTGCATCTCATGTCATACCTTTCGACATGGTTCGTGTGAAGAAGGGCTCTCTTATACATGCAAATCACCATTGGTTGTGCTAATCTTTGGATCTGCGCAGCGGGAATGATGGAGTTCGAGTGCTTTGAATTTTGTGTAAGGTGAATCTACGGTCATTCTTTCACGCGAAAAGATATCCTGCTTTTTCAACTAGTTGGAGGTTGCTTGAAATTGTGGCAATGTCAGGTTGACTAGGGCTGGAAATGGGCTCGGGCCAACTTGAAGCCATCTGGTCGAGCTGACTTTGGGTTGAGCTACGGTTAGGCCGAAAGATTTCAGGCCTAGTTTGGGCTTAATATAAACTATTTTTTTCGGGCTGGGTTGGGATATCATTAACCCGATCAAGACTCGAGCCCAAATAAGGTTTGACTGAAGCCAAAATTTTAGGCCCAAACCTAGCCTAATTTAGTTCCAAATGGTCAGTCCAACCTATTAGGCATTTTAGGCTTAATCGATTCCAAAATGGGTCCGTCAAAGTTCAAAATTAGTTCGCTAGGCTTTCTTATCTTGAGAGCTCATCCCAATCCCAAATCAAAACTCCATCAGGACCTAGGCTCTCCACTTCTCGACTTCTCATCTTCCACCTCCACCCCACTCCAAAGTCCATCTGGCAGTCCCTCATCACTATTCGCCAATATCGTCTTCCTTACTCATCCTCATCCTAGTATTCGTCGGTCGCCATTCGCCGGTCGCTCATCCGTATTCGCGATCTTTCATCTTCGTTTTCATCATGATTGACCCAGCCTAGCTACCGCCCCATTAAGCTCTCTGCTGGCGTTGAAGCCCCTCACCGTCAGCATTGCCATTGTGACTACCTCCTTGAGCAGTGTTGCCGTGCGAACTTCCTAGCCTACCATTGCTTCGCCTTTATCTCAATGCCGCTTAGGTACTTGGCTGGAGCCGGCCAGCCGGTTCTTGAGGCTGGGTCAACGATGGCAGATGCCGGAGGTTCATCCAAGGTGGTGGAGGAGGGTGCTCAGGTTTAGGCCAGCCCAGTTTTGGCCCAAACGTATATTCGGGCTAAGCTCAATCGGGTTCGAACTAGGCCTGGACTTGGTTTTCCAAAATTTTCGGGCCTAAGCTCGGCTAGAGCCTCAAAAAATTTCAAGCTAGGCTCAAGTAGGGGTGTGGCCGGCCTAGCTTGGCCTATTCAAGCCTTAGGTGTGATGCTTAGAATTTGCGGCTTAGGTTTGACAAATGGGACCTCTCTTACAAAATGTGGTCCATTTCCTTCCTGTGGAAGTTGCATGTTAGCAATAAGGAATAAAACAAGACCGACCGGTTGGTTTTGTGGTAATATTTTAAGACACTCAGCTGATGTTAGTTTCCGGTCCAAGGGAGATGGGGTTCGCACGTGACGCACTAGAAGAAATTAATTAAGACTGCGTCCCTTTCATACGATTTCGACTGCTCAAATTGGATTCATGTATGCGTTTGACCGTGGACCGGTCAGTCTGCTGAAGTCAAGTGATGGTTCATACCCCTTTTTATTCAATTTCTCCTCTCGTTCAAGGGCTTAGCAGTGAAGCATACGATGCTGGTTGGCTCTCTCGGGAAGACACTTAAGTCCCTGGGCCTATAAATTTCATTGGTAAGTCTTTTCAAATGCGAGGCCCACTTTTGACCCATGTTAAATCTAGATCTCTTTACATTCCAACCATGGTGTAATTTCAGCGAAATTCATGAAGGAGTTCAAAGGTTGCTTTCTGCATGAAAGGAATTTATGTGTTTGCTTTCACAGACACTGGAGTCAGTGCCAAGGTATAATTTCAGTGAAATTGATGTCAATCCTCTTCAAAGGTTGCTTTCTGCATAAATAAAAACCAAAGTTATAGAGAAACACACTTTCAACTTTGGGCCTGTTCCCAGGACACTCCCTCGATTTTAAAATTGTATTACGATCGAAATACCCTTCATATCAGTTTGTTTGTGAGATAAAGTCTTAGCATATATCTGAAAGACCTCTTAGTATATAGCCATACTTAAGGACCACTCAACGTACAAATCTCAAAGCACTCCAAATAGCTTTATTCATCTATCTGCACGGATATTAAAGTATCCTTAATATATGACCTATAGTTAAGGATACCTACCGTATAGATTTTAGAGTACTCTGAACACCTTTATTCATCCGACTGCACAAATCTGAAAACATCCATAATATATGGTCCATAGTTAAGGATCACCCACCATGTAGATCTCAAAATACTCCGAACCCTTTCACTCATGTACCTGTATAGACCTTAAAGCATTATGGCATATAGTGAACAATGACACATTGTCTATATCACAAGCACTTCGAACCTCTTCATTCATCCTTCTGCATATATCTTAAAGCATCATTAGTTATGACTCATTAGTTAAGAATTACCTGCTACACATATCTCAAAGCACACCGAACATTTTTATTCACCTGTCTAAACATCTCAAGCATCCTAAGTATGATCCACAGTGAAGGATCACCCACCACACAAATCTCAAAGCATCCTTAGTATATGGCTCATTGTAAGGATCACCACAGTACTAATCTCAAAGCACTCCGAACACCTTCATCTATCTATCTACTCAGATCTCAAAGCACTTTTGTATATGGTATATAGCATAGGATCACCCACATACAAATCTCAAAGCACTCCAAATCTCATCATTTATCCGCCTACACATATCTCGAAGCAACCTTAACATATGACCTTTAGTTAAGAATCACTTACCACACAAATCTCAAAGCACACAAAGCCTTCATTTATCTGCCTCCATAGAACTCAAAGCATCCTTACTAGATGGCCTATAGTAAGGATCACTCTCACACATATTTCAAAGCATTCTGAGCTCTTTTATTCATCCACCTGCACTGATCTCAAACCATCATTAATATATAACTTATAATTAAGAATTACATATCTCGAAGTACTCCAAATTTTTTCATACACCCCATTTGGAATAGGACGATAGAATTTGGTCATATTCAACAGCAAGCAATTCCGTCTGTCCCTCCAGGATAGTTTGGAACAGTTTATAAATTTGAAGAATCGGTGGAACTTTTCAAATGGATAAGGCATGTTTGGAACATATCCTAAGTCTGTTTGTTTTCAATTCAAAGTTGCAGGATTCGTCGAAATGGAGAGGCTGACTAAAGGAAGCAAATATGGAGTAGATTACCGCTCCTTTCTTTCTAATCATCTACTGAAAATATTGCCGTATTGACGCCGTTTATGGGGAAAGAATTCGCAGCCCTTGGCTAATCTAAAATTTCCTCCATCTGTCTCTCTCGATTTGGACTTTTACTTTAATTTCATAACATTTTTTATTCATCATCCGCGTAATCTTGTAACAACACTGTAATATTTATAAAATTTCCGTGTTCTTTCCGGAATCTTATTTGTTCCTATAGAATAGGAAGAAGATTTTAGATGAACATCTTATGCAACTTGAAATCCAACGTCTCCGAAACGTCTGTGTGTGCTGACTAGTTTTATAACAACTGGTCTAGCATTATGACGATATTTAACTAGCTTTATTCTTGAGATGAAAATACCCCTTCATCTTCTGTTCTTCTGCTCTTCCTTATTTCCAACCCTAAGTCCGGTTGTGTGCTGATTGGTTTTATAACAACTGGTCTAGCATTATGCCGGTATTTAACTAGCTTATTCTTGAGACGAAATACCCCTTCATCTTCGGTTCTTCCGCTCTTCCCTATTTCCAACCCTATGTCCGGCTGTGTGCTGACTGGCTTTTAATAACTGGTCTAGCATTATGCGATATTTAACCATCTTTATTCTTGAGATGAAAATACCCCTTCATCTCTGTTCTTCTGCTTTTCTCCTATTTCCAACCCTAAGTCTGGCTCTCTAACACACGATAATCCGTTCTCTATTTTCCCGCCATTAATCCATTCCCTCATCGGAAGAGATAACCCTTCCGCTCTTTCGCTCATCGCTCTTTCGGTAATCCCTAGTTTTCCTAGTTTACCTGAGGTACTTGAAGCGTCGATACTAGAAACTTTTTTTCTTGACTCTGGTTTCGCATACAGAGATTATTTTTTTACTACAAAATTGTCACCCATATTGTAGCTTCTCGTCATAGATGATGGTTAATATTTTAGTATCACATCAGGTTATTTCATCAAGGGTGATTTAATTTTTATATGGGCAAGCAGGGCTAAGATATCTTCATAGGAAACGCTTTAGTTAGCTTCACTATCTGGGATTTGAAACTAATCAGCCATGAGCTCTACAGGCTCTTTGATCGCCCATCACCATAGGCGCTTTTCAAAATTTTTCCCGTTCTCAATCTAATCCTACCTGATGCCATTTCTTAGGATAAATACTGCTCCCTGAAAAAGGCCAAGTAAATCATTATAATCGCCATCAAATTTAGAAGCCTCCAATGGCAAATAGCTATAGCAAGTTTCTTTTGACATTTTGGCAGTCCACCTACTAGTTATAATATTTTTAAATTTAAATTTCTGTCAAATTAATAAAATATTCTATGAAGGGGGATATGGTCAAACGATGCTACTATTAACCTTCCAAACAAATTAAAGAACCATAGCGATGCCATGGTTAACTAATTAGTGTTAGGACAAAACTAATTGTTGCCATAAAAAGTTTCAAAGCTCTTTAAAGAAGTGGAAAAGAAAGCTGATTGCCTGATGAGCACCATAATAGGATGAGGTAACCGTATTTGGAAGGTTTCTCCATTTTATTGTATACTAAAATAGGGCCTCAGCTTATAGAATTCTTCATTCATAATACGGACGCCAGTACTAATAATGTTATTATTAATTTGCTCAACCATTATTTAAGAAACGATATATTAAATTTAGTACTAGCATGCTCGACCATCCTTAAACCTTATTACTTAATATGTATTGAAGCCTTGTATTTAGTATAATGAGCTACAATTTTATTAAATTGTCATATTATATTTTAAAATAGTTTAAAAAATATACCCCATGCATGTATGAGACCATATTAATGATGTTGGTATTATAATAAATTTTTATTAGAGATTTTGGTGTAGAATCCTTCATTTGCTACATGAATACTAGTTTAATGATAAAAGTTTCTGCTTAATTAGTACTAAAATTCATTGCTCAATAGGCAATATAAATTTGGCTACGAAAATATTTTATTTTTATATTTATTGTATTATTATATTATATTTAAAAAAATAAAAAATAGAGAAAAAGTCATGCTTGCTGACATTTCTGATGGCGACGTTCATGACTAGAGTGCATGGACTCCAATATTATTGGTGCTAGTATTAGTAATTAAATTTTTTATAATTATTAAAAATTATTTTTCATATAAAAATGGACTGTAATTTTTATTTTCATTATAATTTATTATATTATTAAAAAATTGTACCAAGTGCATCCTATCGGATATGCGAGTTCATTTAGGTTTCATTTGGCAGGGCTGTTTGCAGTAAAGATTTTTAAAGTAAATTTTTATAAAAAGGTACGTATTATTTGGTAACTATATTTCTAAATATCGTAAAATTTTAATATATATTTATAATAAATAGAGATAGTATTTTTATATATAATAACTATAAAGTATATTGCATAGGATTATTCCCCAGAAACTCTTGGTGAAAAATTCCCCGCCATGCGTTCTGCCGTGTTCCACTTTTTGTTGTTAAACGGCGAAATTCCGCAGACCACGTGGGGCCGACAGTGACATCTCTCGCAGAGTCGCGGATTGCGCGTGTAAATCCCTCTTTTCATGCTAGGTTAAAAAACGAATCTAATAAATTGCCAGTAAGTTAATAGATGTCATTCGATCTCGAGATTCACGCCAACAAACCAAAACAGAAAAAACAAAGGCCGCCACAAGTTGCTAGAGAGCGCTGCACCGAGATCAGCTTCTCTTTTAACCGCAGAGATTTCTTACTCCTCGCACCACCGGTCTCCTGACTTCCTTCCTTTGAGGTAAAAAATTAGACACCTGTCGCGACCGAGCCCCCGATATATCTCCGCCCCGCAGCCCCTCTCCCCCCTCCTGCCCATTTCCGTTACCATCACGCTGGCCCCCAATGAGAGACTCTACTCTACTTCATCTCCTCTTTACCCTCTTACCTCTTTCTCGTCGTCTTCTCCGCCCCACCACCACCACCACACACCACCACCACTATTCTGCATGCTCCTCCACCGCCGCTGCCAGCAGTGCCCGCGGCGTTTAAGTCGGCCTGGTCCTTGACATGAACTCTCCGGTGGGGATGGTGTCGCGCACTCATCAACATGGCCCTCTCGGACTTCTACGCCGCCCGCCCAACTCCACCACCCGCATCATCCTCCTCCCCGCGACTCTGCCGGCGACGTCGTCTCTGCGCCGCCGCCGGTACCCCGATCTCTCCTCCACTTGCCACCCACTTACATACCCTTCCTTGCTTTTTCCGTCATTGACCGTTGGCTAACGGGCTACTGCTGACTGGTGCAGCTCTGGACCTGATGATACCACGAGGTGCACGCTGTCCTCGGTCCCAGAGGTCCGTGGAGGCGTCCTTCGTGCGGAGCTCGCAAGGCCCACGTCCCCGTGGTCTCCTCCTCCGCACCAGCCCCTTGCTCGCGCCTTCGCAAACGCCCTACTTCATCCGCGCCGCCCCTATCGATGCGCCCAGGTCGGTGCCCTCGCCGCCTCGTCCAGGCCTTCGGGTGGCGCCGCGTCGTCCCGTGTACGAGGAGTCCGACTACGGCACACCCTCATCCCCTTTCTCATCGACGCCCTCGATGCCGTCGGCGTCCAAGTCCCCTACCGCTGCGCCCTCCCCACCTCCGCCTCCGACGAGCGCATCTACGCGAGCTCTACAAGCTCATGACTCAGCAGCCCGCGTCTTCCTCGTACATGAACTCCCTTCGCCCGCCGTCTCCTCCGGTTCGCCGAGAACGCCAGCATGATGGCCGAGGGCTACGTCTGGATTGCACCGAGGGCTTCACCAGCCTTCTCCTCGTTCGATCCGGCGTCGTGCAGGACACCATGCAGGGGGTCCTGGGCGTTAGGCCTTTCGTCCCGCGATCCGGAGCGCTGCACGAATTCCGGCGCGGTGGAGGCGGGAGTTCTGGAAGGAGACCCCAATTGTACCGATGCCGACGCCGCCGAGCTCACCAATTTCGGGCTCTGGGCTACGACGCGGCCTGGGCCGTCGCGATGGCGGCCGAGAGTCGTCCGTCGGCCAAGTCGTCGCATCGAAACGGTTCGACGATTTTTCCAAGCTGGGGGTCTCCCGGACCGGCCGAAGCTGCTGCAGGCGATTTCGCAAACCGAATTCGATGGGCTCGGCGGGAAATTTCGGCTGGTAACGGGGAGCTAAACGTGTCGGCGTATGAAATAGTGAACGTGATCGGGGAGAAGGGGAAGAGGATCGGGTTCTGGACGGCCAGGTACGGGCTGACGCGACGATTGAATTGGAGCGCGAGAGCCGTACTCGGCGCGAGGCGGGCTGGGACCGGTGATATGGCGGGGGACTCCACGGCGGTGCCGAAAGGGTGGCAGATGCCGACGAGCGGGCGGAAGCTACGGATCGCGGTGCCGGGGCCGGTGGGCCGGGATTCCGTTCGTTCTTGAACGTGGAGAGGGATCGGCGAGCAACGAGACGAAGGCGAGCGGGTACGTGATCGATGTATTCGAGGCGGCGGTGAGGCAGCTCCCCTACGCTCTGCCGTTCGAGTATTGCCCTACCAGAACCCGAGGGGAAGAGCGCCGGGGATTACAACACCCTCGTCCGAGAAGTCTTTCTCGAGGTTGGTTGATTTCCTTTATTATTACTTTTCTTCTCGGACCAGTATTATTTTGACATCACGTGCGGAAACATCTATAGTTAAAATATAAACATTACTTCCTCTTCTCTCGATCTCTACCTAGGTTACATTTTGCCCACCAAAACTCTTTTAAGAAACAATCAGAAATCGCTGATTAGGTTCAATTAGTCAGTAGGATACCAGAAGTTATGTTGTTAGAAAACAACTCTTGCTGCACGCTTAATTGGGCAATTATGTTCTGCCCGTATGCCAACGTAGTCGTGGACTACAATTAGCTGTCTCTTCTCGTGGGCCGTCACTAAGACAGCGCATGTTGAATGAGATCCACAGGAAGAGATGAGATATGGGTGCATGCATATAAGGTATTCTTGCTTTCTTTAGCACCATCTAACCCTTCTCATGAGTTCAGTGATATGCAGTTGTCATCAGTTCTTTTTGTATAAAGTTTAGTATACATAAGAAGGATTGGATACATATGTGGAAAGCTCTTAAAATAGTTATTTTGTTCGGGCTGGTAGGAACAATAGTCACTAACAAGTATTAACCTAGCCCACCAACTTGACAACTCTGACCAGTTCTAAACATAGATTGAATGGTAAACTGGGTTTGGGTTAGATGCATGGTTGACCAATTAATGGCTGTCTGACTTCTGTATTCAAATTGACTTGATCAGGCCTTGCCGCAAGATTGATATTTAGGTCTATCACCTTGCTGTACTTTTAGGCAACATGCGCACTCAAAAGTCGGAGGTTCCATAAGCCTCTGTACTTGCACACGAGGATTTCCAAGAACTCGCTGCGCATTAGAAATATATTAGACTTCTTCTTAAATATTTTCGTAGCATAAGTGTCTGTTGAATAGAAGTGTACAGAAAAGACCCTCTCCAGTCGATATTTTTCCTCTCCTATTGGTTGTCTAGTTTATCCATACCACTCCGCTTCAAGGTACTAATGTTGAGAGATTCTTAACTCGTTACTCATTGACATGTATTTTTAGTGCATTGTTTCTAATGAATATTATGTTTTTTTTTAACTGCAAGTGAATTATTCTTCCATGTTTCCCATCAAATTTTGATTCAATGAGTTAGGAAAATAATGCATAATTTGTATTGTTTGTTGTAGATATTTTGTGTTTCTCTCTAGGTAAGTAAGCTGTTTTCATGGAATATACTGACATGAATATACTCAAAAGTTATATGTTTTTTGACAAAAAACATTTTATTTTGTTTTTCTGAGTTTATTATAAATTTTCATGACGGTACTTGATGAACAAATAGATGCATACCTTTCAAAAAGGGGAAAAAATTGAGGTTGATTTGCAACTTCCGCATGCTGAATTCCAAGTCAACTAGCCTCTTGACCAGAAAAATTGCTGTGACACGTTTCAGATGAATGTCATTCTTATTTCCTTGAAAAAGAAATCAATACACTCCTCATATAAATTCTTAAACAGAAAAAATAATTAAGGTTTGATTTGATTTGGTCAACTTAAAATAGCGAAAAATATGCATATTACCATGCTTTCTTATGATGGATGCACCCGCTCCTAGTTTTTTATGTTTAAATTATTAAGATATGCTCAAAGTCCTAGCTACGATTTCTAACCTAATCGGGATGAAGGCACCGGCGGCTTACACTAAAATAAGATTTCATAACTGCAACTTGATGACAGCTTTTTCGTCCTTTTGCCTCATTTTTTTTAGAGTCGCTTATTTGCTGAGGATTAGGATGAGGACACCGCTGCTCATATATGCACCATTACGATCCATCCATTTTTATTACCCATTCATTAAGCATGCCATTAGTGCACTGCTATAGAAATGAGTGGCTATAATTAATGATATGTACGACCATATAGTATATGCAGCATAGAGTATAGTTTTCTACTGTGACCGGAGCATAAGTGACATAAAAAGAACGAACTATCTGATACTTTTATCCTCAATGGTGCACTTATCCTCGCGGCCTAATGTTTATGAGTATAGGCAGTAAATGCATTTTCGAAGTAACAATTAATTGCTGGTTGAAGAGAGGGTCATATGATCCTTTGGAAAGCTTAAATTTGCCTGCTCTTCTCTTTTTTTCTGTATTTCAAATGATAACCAAGAGATGTTTTCTTTTTAAGATATAAGTTAGGATTTCCGAATTGTTTGCGTTGTATTTTATTTCACCTGTCCCTCTATTATAGTTATCATTGATTTTTTTTTTTGGTGAGAAATTTTTGTTGACTATACTTTTTTTTCTTTTTTCCTACAACCAAACGAGTTCTATTTTTTTATTTCGTTGGAGTTTTCTTAGAAGTTGGAAAGTACCATTTCTATAGGAAATAGTATCCTATAGAAATAAGATTTCCATATTTCATGAAAAAGAAAAATTTTAGGGGCATGAAAAGATACTTTCCTCCGGTTGGGAATTAGAGTTTTTTTTTTTCCAAAATACTCTTAGCCAGCAAAATCCATAGATAGATTTTCAGCAAAAAAAAAATCCATTAATAAAGTCTTTTTTCTTTATTAACGGATATAAGTATTTTATATAATTTTCCCCGCGCATCATATTCCAAGATCGATTTTTTCAAAAAAAATATTTTAGTGAGAAAAATTCTTTCTGCGAACCAAATGAGTCGACAGCGTATTTGAAGTGGAGATTCTTTCTCTTTAATTTTTAATATCATTTTATAAGCTTATTGCAGTGAGGTGTGGTTGGGTAGAAAGCCCCATTTACATATGAGGCTAACTAGATAGAAGCTCGCTGATTAGTTGTGTGTGTTATCACCGATCCACAGCTACATTGGTATAACTAACTTCATCATTCCAGCTATTGACGTAGCTACTATAAAATATATCAGATCATGGAGAAGATAAATGGTCACACAAATCACTTTATACCAAATAAAATGTGACAAGCACTTACCCGATACTAAATATACATAAAAGGCTAGCATCATATTCTAGTTACACTTAACTAGGTAGAACAATTCATACAACCAATTGAATAGGATCACCAGATATTCCAACCCCTACAGTATTAAAGTCCATAAGACCATAGCGTTTAACCATATATATATATATAATAGTGATAATAACATGCATGGTTTATGGCCATTTAATGCAAGTGGTGGTGGTCAATGCCTTTCGCAGAGGTATGATGCCGTGGTGGGGGACGTGACGATCACGGCAATCGATCCCAGTACGTGGACTTCACGCTGCCTTTCACAGACTCGCTCGTCACCATGGTGGTCTCAATCAAGGATGAGCACAGCAAGAATGCCTGGATTTTCCTCAAACCTTTGACTGCGAATCTGTGGTTGGCGAGCGGTGCCTTCTTTGTGTTCACTGGTATCGTTGTATGGGCTTTGGAGCACCGGATCAACGAGGAGTTCAGAGGCCCACGGAACCACCAGATTGGCACCGTCTTCTACTTCTCCTTCTCGACTCTCGTCTTTGCTCACAGTTCGTACTCTTCCTCCTCATCTAAAATTAACATGGATAATTTTGTTTTCATTTGCTCTGTAGCGTCCTCCTTAAAAATTTAAAATCCATTATTTAGTTTAATATCCAATGAGACATTTGTGATCTATAGTGTTTGAGAACATTAATTATAGGTTGCTCTGTTCTCTGTCTCTCATCGGCCGTGGTAATAATTTTTGAAACAAATGAAAACCTTTTGGTTCTAACAGATTCCAATTTTTTTAAGGTAAAGAAATATAGGAGGATTTATAATTCCGATCCCTGCCGGTAACATAATTTTGAATCCATTCCATTTGAATTGGTGCTTTCCTCCATCCCGATTATTGTGAAGAGACATCTACAATAATTAGCCTTGGACAATTTATTATTACATTAAATATGTCTTTTCTTAATTATAACATAGTAATTTCATCTCTACGTCCTATCAACCTCAATTCTTTCTACGTTCTAGTTTTGCTTACTAAAAGAAGTGTTTTCGTGCATTACTGAATTATTCTAATGTTGTTTCCCAGCTTCCCTACTGCATATGCTTTCCGTGCACAGCCATTCTCAGTTCTAGCAAGTGACGACTATGACAATTTTAGTAGCACTAACATGTTAACGGTGCGACGCCTAATTTTTGCGTCTTTTTGCATGGGAGTGCAGGGGGAGAACGTGGTGAGCAACCTATCAAGGTTTGTGGTGATCATATGGGTCTTTGTGGTGCTCATTTTGCAGTCCAGCTACACTGCTAGCCTGACCTCAATGCTCACAGTGCGACGGTTGACGCCGACTGTGACAGACTACAAAGAACTCAAAGACCGGGGAGAGTATGTGGGCTACCTTCAAGACTCCTTCGTGAAAGGTCAACTGTTGAAGTGGGGCTTTGATCAGTCGAAACTGAGGCCTTACAAATCCCCCCAACAATATGCGGACGCATTGGCAAAAGGAAGCAAAAATGGAGGTGTGACGGCAATAGTTGATGAGATCCCTACCTCAAAGTCTTCCTCAAAAGACCACTGCGATAATTACACCATGGCCGGCCCAAACCTACCAGACCGGTGGATTTGGCTTTGTGGGTCTCCCTCTCCCTCCCTCCCTCCCTCCCTCTCTCTCTCTCTCTAGCAATGAAGCACGCATGCTTGTGATGCCTTATGATGAAAATATCCTCATTGTTTTTGCTCTCTGATGCTCACGCAGGTCTTCCCAAAAGGCTCACCGTTGGTCCCAGACCTCTCAAGGGCGATCCTGAACATAACAGAGGGTGATGAGATGACCGAGATCGAAGGGAGGTGGTTCGGGGATCAGTCCAACTGCCCAACCCAAGGCAGCACCCTCTCTTCCAACAGTCTCGATTTTAAAAGCTTCTGGGGCCTCTTCCTCATCACTGGATTTGCTTCGACTGTATCCTTCCTCGTTTATTTGGTCTCCTTCTGCTACAAGAACAGACGTGCCTTGAAGACCATTTCCTCGCAGAGCTCTCTTAGATGGAGGCTTCACTCCATTGCCAGGCTCTTCGATGAGAGAGACCTCTCATCACATACATTTAAGAGAGCTGCGCTCGAGGATGGATCGACAAGGGGAAACAAAGATCCTCCCGCCTCTCCTCATCCCAACTATCCACAAAGCCCGATGAGTATTTCTAACCATACCTACGAGGAAGGAGCTACGCCAATGGAGCTTGAGACTGTGTGCCCAACCCCTGTCAGCCAGAGTCCGGAGCCACCACCGCGTGAGAGTCCTGAGGCAAGTGGCTGATGGTGCCTTTGTTCGCGTACTCAGACTGGGTGAAAGCTTGAGATTCTTGCATGGCAAACAAACTAGTGGTAGCTATATTGGCAGGATGGACTCAAGTTAGAGCTATATGAATTTGCTTTAAAAAAAAAAAAAAAAAAACTCGTGATTGCTAGACTTTAAGAGTGAAAGCTCCTCTACGTACATCCTGTTGAAATCAGTAAAGTTGGTTCTCCGAAATAGTCCGATTATATAGTTAATCTAGATTCATACAAAGATCATTTATGTACTTATCAATCTTTACATCTTTCTATAATGTATGCGCATTTTTCCATACAATCTTCATTACATGTAATTATTATGAATGTATATACTACAAGTCCCCATAAAGTCTATAAAATACCTTTCTATCGGTTCTATTTAAGAATACAACCAAAAGTTGATTGTTCTCCATTTTTGTATTGAGTTGCACGAATTAATTATTCACTCTGTGTGTAGCTTGCTTTTTTTCTTCACATTGTGGTTGGCGGTCTTGGGCTAGTGTGACTTTAGTTACACTATTATTTCTTACATGATAACAGAGTTACAAGAGTGGTAGCTGGTACGTGACAAGATCCTTTGATGAAGAAAATCAGCTGGTGCTCTAAGATGGATATGAGTTGTCTTATTAGTGGACTTAGTGTGGAATTGCTAAACCAGTCCAATTATAGAGTATGGAGAAAATGTATGGAGTCTTATCTTGTCGATGAAGACTTGTGGAGGGTTATGGATGGAGTTGATACAACAACTCTAGAAAATATTGTATAAAATGCTGAAGCTCTCAAGCGATGGAAGCAGAAAAATGCTGAGGCAGCAAGGTAGAATTCGTTTTGAAGCGATTTATTTCTCATGGGTTGTTTGATCATATTATATGGTGTAACTCTACAAGTGAAATATGGTAGAACCTTGACAGATTATTCAATAAAAAAGTTGGGGCTCAGATGCAAAGTTAGAGAATAAGTTGGCAAATACAGCATAAGGTGATCTCTTAATTGCCCAATTCTTTCTAAAAATTAAAAATATGTGTTCAAAAATTTCTCTTTTGGATATGAAGGAACCAATTTTTGAGGCACAATTGAAGCGTCATATTGTTTGTGGCTTGATATCAGAATACATTCCTTATGTTACATTAATCCAAGGATGGGCTCAACAACCATCCTTGGAAAAGTTTGAGAACCTCATGTCCTCACAATAATCCTTGGCGTAAGAAATGGCTGGTGTTTTAATAAAGCTTGAAGAAGGAAAAACTTTGCTCACTGGAAAGAAGACTTTTAAAGACAAAGAAAAGAAGAATAATTCAAGCATGAATAGTGATGCTGCTAATTCTTCAAATAAAGGTAACAAGAAGACCTTTAAGTATTATCGATGTGGTAACCATGGGCACATAAGAAGAAACTGTCATTTCAAGTTGAAAGAAAGCAATGTGGTTGAAACCCAAAAGTATGATAATTCTCAAATGAAGAAGAATAGGAAAAGTGCTTCATGGCTAAGACAACCACTGTTGATTCTATGGCTTCAATCAATTTTGATAATGACCAGATCATGGATTGTGGTTGTGGCCATTATTTTACTGGAGATGACTCAAAGTTCTCAAGTTTTTGTCACTATGAAAGAAAAGATTCTATTGTAACAAAAGACAATACTATCCATCATGTCGAGAAGAAAGGCACTGTTATTATCAATGGCAAAGAAGATGATTCTGTTACACTTAACATCATGTTTCATGTCCCAAGTATGAAGAAAAACCTCTTTTTGGGTGGCGAATGCAGTAGATTCCGGTAACTATGTATTGTTTGGTCCAAATGATGTGAAGTTTCTCCAAAATATTAAAGTGTTGAAGGCTGATGTCATCCACACTGGTAAGAGAGTTAATGATTTACTTGTTTTGTCCGCTTCTACATTTGATATTGAGAAGATGAGTAGCAATAATAATGCATTCGTATAGCATGCTAGACTTGGGCATCTTAACATGAATAAGAATCATAGTGCAAAAGAACGTGGTAAAGGGCTTCCAAATTTAACTAATTTTGGTAATAAAGAAATTTGTGAAGGTTGTCAATATGGAAAGGCACATTGTCTCCAATTTGACAAATCTCTCTTAAGGTGCAAGGCTCTACTAGAACGTGTTCATAGTGACTTAATGGGACCAACTAGAAATCCCCTCTTATTTTGGATTTCATTACATGTTAATTTTTGTAGATGATTTTACAAGATTCATGTGGGTTTATTTTGTAAAGCATAAGTCAGAAGTTTTCACCAAATTTTGGAGTTCAAAGAGACCTTAGAAGGTGAGCTTAGGATGAAAATCAAGTGACTGCAAACAGATAATAGGGGGCAATTCACTTCCGATGGGTTCTTCTCTTTTTGCCAACAATATGGCATTAAGAGAGAACTTAGTTGTGTTGAAATGCCACAGCAAAATAGAGTCGCTGAGAGAAAAATCAGGCATTTTATGGAGACTTGCAAGAGCTGGTTGTATACTAAAAATTTATCCAAAGCCTTATGGGCAGAGGGTATGAAGTGTGCAGCATATGTGATTAATTGAATGCCCCTTATCCCAACAAACAAGAAGTTTCCATGTGAGTTGACGTTTGGAGAAAAGCCAAGAGTCCAACATCTAAGAATTTTTGGCTCTATTTGTTATGTTCATGTACCGAAATCTCAAAGAAGCAAGTTAGATGCAATAGCATGAAAGTGCTCTTTTATTAGATACGATGAAGGGAAGAAGGGATGGAAGTTTATGGATCCGAGGACTCACAAATTTATTGTTTTTAGAGATGTTGGTTTTGATGAAGTTTTTTCATATTATGGTCTAAATGGAGCTGCACTTGAGCAAGGAAGATCCAACTCTTTGGAGATTAAAATGACAACACCATATGACTCTTCTCCTCAATCATCATTAGGAGAGCAAAGTAAAAATGAGAGATCAAGTTCTCACCGAAGTAATAGACAACAAAAAGGAATTGATGAATTGGTGGCTAGTAATCCATGGCCAAGGAGAATAATTGTCAAGCTTGCTCATTATCAGGATGAAAATTTTGTGAGTGCTTATTCTTGTTTCTTTGCCAATCCAATTGATGATGAGGAACCCTCTTGCTATGATGAAGCTAAAGGTATCAAGGAGTGGAAGCATGCCATGGATGAGGAGATGAATGCTCTTATGAAAAATGAAACTTGGGACCTTGTACCTAAACCCAGAAATGTGCAACCTGTTTCATGTAATGGGCGTACAAGATAAAAAGAAAGGCTGACGGAAGTGTGGATAGATTCAAAGCAAGGCCAGTTGCTAGTGGATTTTCTTAAAAATATAGAGAAGATTATGAAGAGACTTTTGGTTCAATGGCTAAGATGATTTCAGTCCGTGTTGTGTTAGCCTTAGCAGCTTGACAAGGATATCTATATGGAGCAGTGGCTTGGTTATGTTTTCTAGCACTCATCCAAATTTTGTGTATAAGCTCAAGAAAGTCCTTTATGGGCTAAAACAATCTCCAAGAGCTTAGTATGGTAAAATATCTCAATATTTGTAATTTTGCGGCTATGTTGCTTCTAATTCAGATCTAAGTTTGTTTATCAAGAAGCATGAAGGATTACATGTGATTATTTTTTTGTATGTAGATGATATGGTAACAACATGCAATGGTGGAGGAGAAGTTGCAAAACTTCAAGAAGAACTCTTTATTCGATTTGATATAAAGAAATTGGGAGACATAAGTCATTTTCTTGGATTAGAGGTGGAGAAGGCCAAAAATAGAATTTTTGAAATTCTGAAAATTTATGTGGAGAAGCTAGTTGACATATTTGGATTCAATCAAGGAAAAAAGTGCTCCACTCCTCTTGATGTGAATGTGAAACTGAAAAGTGACCAAGGTTTCCTTTTGGCTGATCCTCAGCCTTATCATACTGTAGTTGGTAGTCTTTCTATATTTAACCATAATAAAGTCAGATATTGTTTTCTTTGTTGGGCTGACTAGCCAGATTAGGTGAGCACCACAAAAGCCACATTTGGAGGCAACAAAGAAGAAGTATGGTAGTTCTACACCTGATATGGGATTATTCTATAAAAGGGGAGCTAATCTTTCTTTGCTTGGCTACTCGGGTGCTTATTTGGGAGGTGACTTAGATGATCGAAGGTCTACATCTGGCTATATTTTCTTTGTGGTGATACAAATATTTTTTGGTATAGTGAAAAGCAAGATTCAATTTTTTTGTCAACCTCAGAAGCAGAATACAAAGCTAGTGCTCTTGCTGCTTAAGAATGTGTTTGACTTCAATGACTTGTTGAAGATATTCATTCACTTATCCACAAGACAACCATACTTCTTGGTGACAATCAAAGTGCTATAAAGCTTGCAATAAATCCAATATGTCATGCTAGAACAAATCATATTGAGCTAGAGCATCACTTCATTCGTGAAAAGTTCTTGATGGCACTATTCATGCATGCTTTAGACTTGCGAAGTCAAGAGAATGTTGCCGATATTTTCATCAAGTCACTCTCTGAAGGATAGTTTGAGTCACTCTGTACTAAACTCAGACTCGTTTCCAAAAAATCACTTGAAAGAGGAGTGTTGAAATTAGTAAAGTTCATTTTTTGGAATAGTCTAGATAATAAGTAATCTAAATTCATGCAAAGGTCATTAAAATATTTATGTACTTATCCATCTTTACATCTTCTTATAATGTATGCTCATTTTCTGTAGTCTTAATTACAAGTAGTTAATGCGAATGCATGTACTAGAATTCTTCATAAAGTCTATAAAATACCTCCTCATCAATGGTATTTGAGAACACAACCACAAGTTGATTGTTCTCGTATTAAGTTTCTTCAATTAATTATTCACTCTTATTCATCTTTGGAGTCCTCTATGCATAATTTGCTTGTTTTTTTCATATTGTAGTTGGTGGTCTTGGGCTAGTGTGACTTCGGCTGCACTATCATTTCCTACAGATCTTGGCATTATTTCTATAGTAGATGAGGCGTCTCGTAGCTGAAAGAGACAAAAAGACTCTTCAGCTAATAGATAGATGCTAATGTGGATAGTATCTCATGCTGTCATGCAAGTTCGAAGAGATGGACTATGGTAATATTTTGAAGTACTGGAAGAATGATCCACGAATATCAAACTTTAAAGCCACTATTATGAGCTTCCAATGGTACTGAGAAATAGTTTCTTCATCTAAAAAATAGAGAAATTATCCAAATCTTTAAAAGAAAATAGTTGGCAACTTGAGATTTCTTAATGGAATTTAATCTTCTTAGCTACATGATGATAGTCGAATAATGGAATTTTATTAAAATTTTTTTAATAATAATTAACCGGACATATGTGTACCTTGTTTGAGGTCAAGTAATGCCCACCTTTTTTTGAAGGTAAGATATATTCGTCAAGGTGAAATTTTGTACATTTTCTCTAAAGAAATCCTGAGCGCTTAGGTGGAGTTGTTTAAAACAACTGGTATATTGGAAGTTAGGAACTAGACATGTTCATCACCTTTCTCAAGAAGAGTTCAGAGTTCAAAATTGAAGCTTCTAGTATTGACTTATGAAATCACTTCATGATACGCAATAAAAGGTAAGCCTTTTTTTGTGGTGATTAATAAGGATCTGATTGCCACCAAAAATCTGTCACATACCTCAATTTAAGAATTTCCAGAAATTAGGGTTATAGAGGCTTTGCACTCCAACAATAACAATCCTAGTTTGAAACCATTATAGCATTTTTTGAGAGTAACGTAGGGAGATTCACCTGTATTTATAACTACCCAAGTCAAAAAAAAAAAACTTGGGTTATACCATCCTTGCTCAAATCCAAAATCTCTTCTTGTTAAATAAAGAGGTGTGACCAGTGCAATAAGACCCAATTCACAATTCTTGTTAGAATTAGAACTTGGTTGTTTAAATCTAGTGAGTGAGTTGCCTTTTGAAGGCATAATTTGAATTATAGATGTTTCTTTAAATTGTATGGACATGTCTTATATAAGTCGCATCTAGAGGTCATCACAAATCAGCGATAATTCCACCGATTTCGACAACCACAGCATGTCCTAATGCAGCTTGAGACTTCTCAAAGCCATCTTATATGGCCAGTTCCATGGACTGTGAAGCGAATTCCGGCACATTGGCAGGTAGTTGAAACCTTCCGATTTTGGGAGAGGGAATGGTCGACAATGGGGTGAGGAATATCATGGTTCTAGACACCAGCAAGTGCAGATATCCCAGATGCTGAACTCAAAGAATAAAATGGGAGGCCTCAAGCCCATCATCGAGTTTGCCAGGACATTATGGGTTAATTAAGTACCTTTTTGGTGGATGCATATGAACTTGAAGTAGTATGCATAAATTTATGCATGGATGAAGCAGAATGTAGGCGTCTTGTTCAGTTTTCATTCATCTCTTGACCTGGCCAAAATCATGCATATCCATCACAAGTTGACATGTGGCAGAGAAGGAAATTAGTTTTAGTTGGACTCAAGTTTCTAGACTAATCTAGATAAAGAAGGCTAAGTAATAGTTCTCTACTTGATTCAAAACTCTATAGTCCAACCCTAGTGGGACAAGGAGTCTCCATCTATAAAAAAAAGGGCTCAGGGTACCAGATGTTCATCTCAAATTATTATACACTACTCTTCTCTTTTATCTTTTCTCCTCTTTTCTAAAGCCCTATGTAACTTAAGCATCGGAGCCCCCCCGGCCTAATTAGCTCTGATGACCTCCATTGTTCTTCTTCTTTCTTTGTGTGTAGGTTGGCTGGTGCTCTCCAAGCCTTCACCATCATCGGCCTGGGTTTTGCTGTCAATAGATTAGCTTACAACTAATCATCTTCTTTTACTAGATCTAAGCATCTTTAGCAACAATCTCACCATGAGGGCATTCACAAACATCTTTGTGGTTGACATCTCATTCACGGCCATCCTCGAGCGTCGCCTTCTCTCTGCATGGTATGCATGCCTTGAAAGATTGTGATGCAAGCTCCTACCTCGTGGGTTGCCCTCCATGCCGTCTGTGAGTGAGCATCTTGTGCACAGGATGCACGATTATGCCAGCCCGTTTGCAATGCTCCTTGGTACTTCAAAACCCAATCTACAACCAACTCCTCTTCTGCAACATCTCTTATGGTGTCTCTATTCCGACAAGCCCCTTCATTGTTGTCGCATCGTCCTTAGCCAACACCTTGCCACTATCACCAAGGTTGAGCGCGCGATCGCCACAATAGGGAGACTATCACTAACATTGCTGTTGCATTGCCATCCCTCTCCGTTAAGAGATCATGCGCCACCATCCCTCCTTACTGAGAGATTATGTGCCACTATCCATTCCTCTCCACCAAGAGGTCCTATCATCACGACGGTGGCCGAGCGAGAAAGGCTAATCGAAAGGATTCCTCCATGGTTGATTTCTCTTCCACGACCATCCCCAAGCATTGCCTTCTCCTTGAGCACCACTTCTCATCGTCCAAGCCATTGAATTGGCTAATGGAAACATCTTCGTCGATTTCTCCCTCCTCACCAGTGTGACATCTTCATCAATTTCTCCCTCTTTGCCATCACCGTGGATAGGCTTAGATCCAAGCCCTCGCGAGGAAGGAGAGAGAGAGTAGATTGGACTCAGCTCCAGTGGATCCAAAAGAAAAATGCGACCCATAGATCTTGATCCGATCTATGTAACTTAAGTTGCCATGGGTTCGAATCTAAATCTAATCCGGATTAGACCCGTGGACTCAAACCTAATCCATTTAGGTAAAAATAGCTCGACATATCATCACAACGTCATCAAGTCATATCATCAACCATGCAAGTTGCCACATGAGCAACAGCATGGAATAATGCCACATCATTTTGCCAGGTTAGCAAACACATCATCTTTCATGTTAGCATCAAAACAGCTTAGTCTGCATCATCAACTAGATTATCATTGACGGTCATCATCCAACCTTATCTATTATATTAGCTGCCACATCAGCGTAGGTGTTGCATCAGCATCTTAGGTTGACCAGCTTGGTACATTGCCCAGATTGGTCTGAATTAGTCTAATTCCTTTGACCGCACTATTCACCCATTTTTGAAGAGATTTTGGACCATTTCAAGCCGGTTCCTGACATTTTCAAGTGTGATCTTTCCATTTTTGGCCTCTATTTGCCCTAATTCTACCTCTACAATTGGTTTTATGCATCTATTTCCTCGGTTCACCATCATGTACTTGCAATTATGGATATATTTGATGTCTTTCTGCTTATTGCTTAATGACTCAGTTTGAAACCTAAGAGGAGGCAACAAGATGATCGCAATTAGACTAGGCTACAATATACCTCATGGGGCTCAAATAGGTATGCACACATATGCCATGTGTAAATTGAATATTTATTAAACTAACCACTTGTGAATGGTTTAAAATATGTGAGACCTAGCTTTGATAACCCACAGCTCCTCCAAAATTCAAGCCCTAGATCCATCGGGGCATAAAGGCAGCTTTGGCCATGCAAAAAAAAATCTAGATCTATCTAGACTTTTTAAAGGCTCCTCATCTAGACTTTCTAATGACTCCTTGAGACCGACCTCCTCATGCCTTCTTAAGACCATCCTACAACAACTCCTAAAGATCGGCCTTCTAATGGCTCCTTGAGAATAATCTGTAACAATTTTTAGAGACCAATCTATAACAACTCCTTGAGACCGACCTATAACCACTTTTGGAGATGGACCTCCTAAGGAGCTTTTTGAGACCGACCCATAGCGGCTCCTAGATACTGACCTTCTAATGACTCCTGGAGACCAACCTTCTAACGGATTCTAGAGACTGACCTCACTCGATAATGGCTTTGGTTGTCCATTGGACTAAGGCAAAGATGAGCTAACCTTGCACAACAATAGCTCTTAGAGCAGACCTAAAGAATAAAGATCCAATAAGCCAATCTCCAAGACTTCATGAACTCCAAAAATGGCCGCGCTTTGGGGCAAGGGTCTAGAAGCTGACTTCATACACAGACAACGTTCTGAAGCCTACCTCAAAAGAGTTTGCAATCTCTATGAGCCGACCTCAAGTAATAATGGCTTGCAAAAATATGACCTCTAAGCCTATGGCCTTCAAAAGCTAGAGCAGGGGACAAAGGTCGAAGAGCCAACTTCAACATCTCAGGATAAAGAGCCGACTTCAACCGTTCTCAAATCAAGAAGCTGACCTCAATAACTCTCAATACAAAGAGCCGATCGCAATAGGTCTCAAAATAAGAAGATCTTGACGGCTTAGATTAACCAAAGACCTATACAACTGATCAAATTCCTACCATGACGAGATGCTACATATATCATCATACAAGTTGCCAGCCTTTTTGTATTCCAAATAAATCTGCGCAAAATAGCATGTCAAATTTTTTTTATTACCACTTAAGGTCACCATGATCTAAATTTGTGAGCTACAACCTGAAAAATGGACAAAATATGGTGGATCATACTTGACAATATATCAACCCACCTCTCTACTTCATTAGCTCGTGCCAGAAAAATGGTTCGGGCACGAAAATAGAGGCATGTAATGTGCCCAATTAGGTCTGCCTATAATAAGCTGACATGTGGCATAGTAGGGACTAATTTCAGTTGGATTCAAATTTCTAGGCTAATCTAGATAAAGAAAGCTAAGTGATAATTCTTCATTTAATTCAGGACTCTAAAGAGTGCAACCCTAATATGACAAGGACTCCCCATTAGAGGTGGGCATTGGGCCAGGCCGCCCATGGCCCGGCACGGCTCAGCACGAAGCGGGCCGTGCCAGGCACGGCCCGCTTGCTACAGTAACGGGCTGTGCTAGGCACGGCTCATAAAAGGGGGCCGGGCTGGGTGAAGGATTTATGGCCCGCGGGCCAAGCTCGGCATGGTCCATAAGGGCCTGTGCTGGCATGATTCGTGGGCCAAGCACGGCACGGCCTGCGGGCCAGCCCAGAACGGCCCATAAGGGCCTGAACCGGGCCGTGCCAGGCACGGTAGAGCGGGCCGTGTCGAAAGCCTTAACCCTAGCCCTAATTCATCTTTTGCTTCTCCATACAACAATGTCAAAAACCCTAATCCTCCTCCTGTCTCTTCTCTCCCTTTCCTCCCTCCCGATCCCCTCGTCCTCATTCCCGGCTCTTGGACTCAACACCTTCCTCGCCGACCAGGCCCGCCGGGATCCTCGCGCCGCTAATAACTCCTTCCACGCCCTCCCCACCATCCTCCGCAAGGGCCTCGCCGCCTCCCTCCCCTCCCCGGACCACGCCGCCCTTGTCTCCTACCTCCACTCATTCCAGATCTCCGTCCCCGTCTACGTCAAGCTCGTCGGCTCTTTCTCCGCTGCCGCTCCCTCCCTCCTCCACTCGTTCACCTCCGCCGCCCTCTCCTCCACCCACTTCCACGCCATCGACGCTCGCCACCTTGCCGTCGGCCACGCCTTCCACCTCGACCCCTCCCCCTCCCCCCTTGCCCCCCATATCTCCACCGCCATCCGATCCCACCTCGACTTTGCCCCTGTCCCGCTCTACCGCTCCGCCCTCGTCTCGGTCCCCCACTTCATTGTCGATCGGATCATCCAGGAGGATTTTTGGACAGACGGGCCCTGCCAGGCACGGCCAGTCTCGTGCCTGGCACGGCCCGTGCCGGGCCCGGCATGGCCCGTCTCGTGCCTGGCACGGCCCGTGCCGGGCCCGGCATGGCCCGCCACCCCACGGGCCTAGGGCCGTGCTGGGCTTAGCCTTTAGGTTAAGCGGGCCGTGCCGCTTAGTAACAGGCTGGGCCAGGCACGGCCCGTTTGGTCTGTGGCCCGGGGGGCCTGGGCCGGGCCGGGCCTGGCACGACCCGATGCCCATCTCTGCTCCCCATGTATAAAAGGAGGACTCAGGATACCTTGTAGATTATTCTGCACTGCTCTTCTCTTTTCTCTTTTCTGTTGTTCCTTAAAGTCCTATCTAACTTAAGCATTGAAGGCACCTTGGCCGAAGCAGCTCCAGCAACCTCCATTATTCTTCTTCTTTCTCTATGTGCAGGTCGATCGACATTCTCCGGGCCTCATTCTCCAGGCTTTTACCATCACCAACTGGCTTTTGCTGTCAACATCTCTCAAGGCCGTCGGTAGCTCACAAGACCTATGTGAGGATAGCAGCACAGAGTTTTTTAGCAAGTCCCATGGCGCTCACACATGGTACATGGCTCATGCCCTTGTGGGAAAATTTTCATAGGCAATGCAATCTAGAACTCATCCAATTTAATGATCTTAATGCAATAGTGTTGGGCAGTCTCAGAATGGAAAAGGAATACCTCTCAGGTTCTTTAGCCTTTCAAAACCTGTCATATATCCAATATGCCAACATGCGGAAACAAAATTTGGGCGCGGAGAATCCGAATGCAACCAAATACCTCAAATCTGAAGCATCTAATTTTAGTCATAATCTGAAGAATTTTCCACCAGACCTCGCTGCGTGCCAGACCTCGCTCACGACTCTTTCCTCGTCCACATTTTTTTTCTCGCCATTCGGTTGCCTGGCGCCGAAGCAACCGCATTGGGTTGACGCACCGCCCCCAATCCGGGCTTCGTCAGCTAAAGCAATGGATGAATTTGGACCGTTCAACATATTGGAAAAATTCAAAGGGCCTCTTGCGCACTCCTCTGAAGCCAGGATGCAGACACAACGTCCTTTGCCAAAGCCCGGTGCAAGAAAGAGCCATCCCAGAACTTTCGCGAGGAGTCTCCAAGCAGCCTTTTCCACGACACGTCACACGGCTAAGGGTGAGGTCGTTGGAGGAAATAGTGCCCTCGTACGATGTTGTATGAATTTAATCAGAATCATCTCGAGATTTATGCTAATGAACGATTTATCGGATTGACCAAGGCACAGAGTAAGCAATTGGTGCATGCTCTATTTGGAAGAGGCGCCTTTCAGTACAGGAATAGTATCTTTTACCCATGTTTTTTTAGAACTTTTACCGATGCTAATAAGCGTCGGTAAATATCCAGCCGACGCTAGAAAAAGCGTCGCAAAAGCACCAGCAATATCTGAGTAGAAAAAGATTTTACAGACGCTACATAAAAATGTCGGCAAAACCAAAAATTTTCCGACACTTATTAAAGCGTCGACATATGATCGTTTCGCCGACGCAAAAACGCGTCGGCATAAACTATCACTTGGGCGTGTCGGGAAACCGTCGGGTTTTTTTTTGATCTTTCATCAAAAAAAAAAAGAGAAGATTTTGATCTAGATAATGTTAAGGTGCTGAGAGTTTTTTAATTATTATTACTATAGTTGCAATGATGTTGGAGGTATTTGTTGTGTTATGATTTTAGTTTGGATCGTGTTTTACCTTGAACTGCATACATTATCCCTAGGTTATGCGAGAGAAAGGGGTTATCTAGTGGGATTCATACCTAAGTCGTTGGATGCCCCAGTCTAATAACTTTACCAACTAAATCAGTTGGCATCTGCATGTAAAAGAAAAAGGGTATGCAAGAGAAACCGCATATCTAATTTTTAGAGGCTCATTTAGCAAAGGAAAAAAAAAATCATAAGCAGAAAGAACAAAAGGAGTGACGTAGTTATCTATTTATCTTAATTATGTCGAGCAAGAGAACTTTAGTAATGAGATTTTCTTGTCTTCCTTTTATAAACAATGAATAACTAACTGAGACACAAATTTAAGCACATCACTATTGTCATGTGGACCGCATGTTTTGGGGATTCCACTTGATAGGCCAGTTCCTGAATGGCAAATTTGTGAGTAATAATCCTGTTTTATGCAAGATAGAGAAAAAAAATATTTCAATTATTCATAGTAAAATGGTCTAAGAAGGCGAAGAATTTTGAAGAGTTAATAATTAGAGCATTACGAGCAACTATATACTGATTAGTGTAGTTTGGTACATGCCAAAATGTGAGAAGTCTCAAAAATGGGACAAGGAAAGTATACAGGTACAAGCATAAATACATGATGCATAAATATTTCCCGAATAAGTTGCACATAATTTGCAAATCTTATAAATTAATTTTTTGCAGTTAATATGCAAATATACAAGTTAATAATATTTTTCCTCAGAAATAAAATCTACAAATTATTTAAATATGGCGAACAATTATGAAGTCCTCACTGCCCATGGCTCTCCGTGATATATTGTTTTCTAACTTTACTGGGTGTCTCCATACTCGTATACTGTGAGACGCCCACAGGAGCGGCCCAAGCGTTAGGCGACCGAGGCGGTCGCCTAAGGCCTCCGACCCTCGACTCTCCAGTGCATCGCTATTATGGGAATTGGGAATTTGGGATCGCCATTCGTCGTCGAAGAAGAAGTCAGAAGGAAGCCTACTACCTACGAGCTGCTCCAAGCCTTCAGCTGCCCATCATTGGTAGGATTCATAGTTGGCTGCTGCGGTGCTGCCCTGCCTGCCTATGAAGTACGATCCAGGGCCTCGAGGCATGGCCAACGCCCAACGGGCAACGGACAACGGGGTATGGGCGTATGGCTGCCTACGAAGTACGATCCAGGGCCTCCATAGCCCGTCTTCTCCATCCGCCGGTCGTTGTCACCAGAATGGTAGAATCTTAGTCTCCCAGATAAGTAGATAACCAGAGAGAGTCGGAGTCCTTCCCAGTTCCTTCCCTAATCGCTAATCCCTAGTTCAATCTTCGGTTCTTCTAATCTTCCAAGTTCCGTCCTTCGCGGCTTCGCGTTCGCCGTCCTCTGCTCGGTTCTTCCGAGTTCCATCCTTCGCCCATCTCTTCTCCTTCTCGGCCCAGCCCTCCGTCCTCGCCGCCGTCGCCGGAGCCCAGAGGTGACTCAGGTGAGCTTCCGCCTTCTGAGAACGGGTTTAGGCCCTTTAGGGTGTTATCTCTATTGGGTTACTTGGGTAATGGGTTATTACTTATTTATTTTTGTTATTATATACTCATAAATCATAATCAGGTTCTCTTTGCTCTGTTTTGCTCTGATTATTTTTTCATAATCAGGTTTCTGAATAGTGAATACTGAATAATACTGATTAGGTTCTCTTCCTCTGTTTTTATTTTTATTTTTTATTGGTAGTGTTGATGGAAAGTGATGCAATGACTCTGATTTGGTTCTCTTCCTTTATTTTTTTACGCAATACACACCCTTGGAGCTCTCTAGTAGCCTGTAATTTGATGTACCTCGGCCTTTTTAGAGACAAATAACACCATAAAGGGCCTCTCTGTTACAGAGCTTAATGTCATGATGTACTCTCCGTTACAGAGCTCCATTTTGCACCCATTTCCATAGTTCCACTTTACTATTTTCATTTCAATGCCATCAAAATATTTATTGTCGGATACTTGTTCAAGCTATTGTTTTAAGAAAATAAATCTTTATGTTTATTCTTAAAAATTGACAATAGCTTTTCATGTCTAGGGTCTCCATTAAAATTGACAGTAGCTTCGGCACCCCTTCTCGCCGTTGAGTTCGGCACCGCTTGTTGGGATCTGAGTTCGTCGTCGAGTCTGGCACCGCTTGTTGGAACTTGAGTTCGTCGTCAAGTCCGGCACCGCTTCTATTGATATTTCGGGTTTTATCGTTTTCAACTCTATTCTATTTTGATTTGTTTGTAGTGATTGCTTTAATTGTTTTGTTTGATAATATTATTTTTAGATTCAAATATCTAATAGAAAATTTGAATGTGGGTATGAAAAACTCAAAAAGAAAAGAAAAATTGAAAAACTCATTCAATTTCAAAAAGGTGCTTTAGATAGATTTATTGTCACAAATAAACAAAACACTACATCAAGTTCAACTCAGAACGAAATAGAGTTGGAAGATGACTTAAAAAGAACGAACCAAAATGAGATTGACAACCAGAGTTATAGTGGTATTCAAATATCTACTAAAACAATATCTAGTGAAAAACACAATAAGAAATTAGATGGAGATAGGATAAACAAGGATAGTGTAGAGTTTAATGAAACTAGTTCTATTTCTATATATATATATATGATCCTGGTCAATGAAAAAATATTGATACAAAGTTGAAGATCTATTAGTGGAAAGAGGTCCAATTAGAGATTATGAGCTTTATTTTTCTAGAGATGAAAATAATAGACACTTTTCTACTATACATTACATTCGTAAGTTACCTAATGGTGAAAAATATGATAGAAGATAGTTAGTGTATTCGAAGGATTTGGATAGGGTATATTGTTTTTGTTGTAAATTATTTGATTCAAAGCCTAGCATGAGTCAATTAGTTAATGAAGGAAGTAGGGATTGAAAAAATCTAGGTATCAAGCTTAAAAGTCATGAAACAACTAATGAACATATTATTAGTATGAATAGGTGGATTGATTTAGAAGTGAGATTGCTAAAAAATAAGACAATTGATAAAAGTCTCCAAGAACAAATAAACCAAGAGAAAGATCATTGGAAAAAAGTTCTATTAAGAATTATTGTTGTCATAAAAAATCTTGCAAAAAATAATTTAGCATTTTGAGGAAAGATAGAAAAGATCTATCAAAACAATAACGAAAATTTTTTAAGTTTTATTGAAACGATTGCAGAATTTGATCCAGTAATGCAAGAACATATTCGACGCATTCAACATGGTGAAATTCACAATCATTATTTAGGTCATAATATGCAAAATGAATTGATTCAAATATTAGCATCTGAAATTAAAGCTATAATAATCAAAATGATTAAAGAAGCACAATACTTTTCTGTAATACTTGATTGCACTTCTGATGTAAGCCATCAGGAACAAATGACCCTAGTTCTAAGATATGTAGATATTTCAACAAGCTCAGTAAAAGTAGAATAATTTTTTTTAGAATTTTTCGAAGTAGATGATACCTCTGGAAAGGGCCTTTTTAATGAACTTATAAATATAATAGAAAAACATAAACTTGAGGTTAATGATATAAGAGGACAAGGGTATGACAACAGATCTAATATGAAAGGAAAACATCAAAGTGTACAAAGAAGATTATTAGATATAAATCCTAGAGCATTTTACACACCATGTGAATGTCATAACTTGAATTTAGTATTATGTAATACTGCTAACTCCCGTCCTAAGGCTATATCTTTTTTTGGAGTGATACAACGAATTTATACCTTATTTTCTGCTTCTACAAAATAATGGAAAATTTTACAAGATAATGTATCTACATTAACTCTTAAACCTTTGTCACAGACACGTTGGGAAAGTCGTATTGAAAGTGTCAAAGCAATTAAACATCAAGCTCCTAAAATAAGAGATGCCTTAGTTCAATTAGCGGAAACTAGTGAAGATCTTAAAACAAAGAGTGAAGCCATATGCTTAGCTACATATGAGATTGAAAATTTTGAATTCTTATTAGGCATGAATATTTGGTACGATATATTGTTTGCTGTTAACTCAGTTAGTAAGAACTTACAATCTGAAGACATGCATATTGATGTTGCTATAGATCAATTAAAAGGTCTTCTTTCTTATTTGAAAAGTTATAGAGAAAATAGATTTTTGAATACTTGGAATTCATCTAAAGAAATTGCAAATGAAATGAAAATAGAACCTACATTTCATGAAAAACATGAAATCCGTAGAAAAAAATAATTTGATGAAAATACTGATGATGAAACAATAAGATCAGCTGAAGAATCTTTTAGAATTGATTACTTTTTATATATAGTAGATCAAGCTATTTTTTCAATTCAAAATAGGTTTGAATAATTCACCATATATGAAGATGTTTTTGGTTTTTTGTTTAATTTTAGAAAGTTAAAATCTTTGAATGAAGAGAATTTGAAAAGGTGTTGTCTTAATCTTGAAAACTTTTTAAAGCACGGTGAATATTCTGATATTGATGGTCTTGATCTGTTTTTGGAGTTAAACATTTTAAAAGAAGTTTTACAAATAGAAACTAGTACCCCTATTGATACTTTAAGTTTTATTAAAAAATAGATTCTTTTCCAAATGCATGCATTGCTTACAGGATATTGTTAACAATACCTGTAACAGTTGCTTCTGCGGAAAGAAGTTTTTCAAAATTAAAGTTGATAAAATCTTATTTGCGGTCAACTATGTCACAAGAAAGATTAAATGGATTAGCTATATTATCGATTAAAAATAGTATTTTAATGAATCTTGAGTACAAAAGTTTGATTAGCAATTTTGCATATCAAAAAGCTAGACGGATTATTTTTAAATAATTTTTTAAAGTATTTTGCACTTATTAAAAATTTATTATTATTATTATTATTAAAAAAAGGCCTCTCTTAGTAAGTTCTCCTTAAGCCTCCAAATGTATTGGGCCGCCCCTGGACGCCCGCCTAAGAAAAAAAAAATGAAGTCCTCGCACGATTATTAATCATAGCTCATCTCTTGGTGACTTCGATATGAATCCATATTTGTACAGAGAAGACTAGCTATGTGTTGTTCCATAGGTCGGTTACTCTTCAGATTCCAGACGGTCCTGCCTAAGCCCATGAATTTATGAACTATTGCTATTGGAAACTAGCCCAACCAAGATTTCAAGCTAGCTAATTTGCTGGAGGGCTCAGACGATTAGCTGTCGAAGGTTGCTATGTACCTTCGAGGTGGCAAGGTGGTGGTTGTTGTGCTTGGATGGTAATGGCTCCAATGCTAGTCTCTCCTGAGGTGGTGTTGGGAAGAAAAGCCATGCTCGGACCTTTGCTACGATGCCGGATCTAACCTAAAACAGCAAAGACGAAGAAATCCTCTTATCGGAGAGTATCTAATATGGAACTCTTCGATACCTAAGTCAAACGGATTCTCAAAGAATAGCGGAGGTGTTGTGAGAGCTGCATAACGACAACATGAAAGCGTAAGAGAGCTCGAGAGTATTTATTTTGAGGATTCTCTAGAAGTACTGTATATAGGCTAGAGTCGGCACCCATTGTCGAAAAATTCGAGCATGTAGATAAGTCGTTTTTGGTAGTCTATCACAAACCTCAAAAGTCATGCGCGGGCTTTTCGCCCGCGCATCATGCTCCGTGCATATTATCCACGCGGTTATTGAATCCACTTGCAATCATAGACCAGGTGTCGCCAGCTGGAGCTTCGTGGAACTTGGCCCTGAACCTAATAAAGATGGGAAGAGACCTTGACTTGGACCGGCTGCACCTCCTCCTCGTCGCATGCACCTACACAAAATGAACGGGTTCTCATGCCCTTTAGTGTCCCAAGCTTTCACATGAGGAGTTCAACCCATCTCCTTCTTCCTCTCCCCTTTCTTCTCTTTCAACTCCTCGTATCTTCTTCTCTGGGCATCGGGCCTCATAGGGCCTTCGCAGAATCCACCGTGCCATTTGATGTGGGCGTGATCCTGGACACAAGGTCATGGATCGGGAACATAAGCTGGACTTGTATGTCCTTGGCCGTCGAGGATTTCTATGCGGCTCGTCCCAACTACACCACGAGACTCAGGATCCACTTGAGGGACACGGATGAAGATGCCTTTAGTGCGGCATCCGCCGGTACTCTCTCTCTCTCTCTCTCTCTCTCTCTCTCTCTCTGCGAGTGTGTGTGTGTGTGTGTGTGTGTATTGGGGTATGGCTTTGGTTAACTCGGAGCCTTGAAATATGACTGTGATCTGTTTTAATGACACCGTCGTTGTAGGGAGCTTCAAAGTAAATATCATAATAGTTGACACATGTTAGAGTGGTTGGTTCTATCTACAATTTGCTGTTTGATGCTAGGTGACTATATTTATGAACAATTGAAAATTGTTAGACTTATTTGAGTGGAATTGTGATATGCAGAAAAGAAGGGTGTGATTTATGTATGTATGTACGTACGTGGGCACAGACTTTGATAAAGAAGAGGGTAACCACTCTTCTTGAGTTCATAATCAAAAATGAGGCATTCAAATTAAAAAATCTCCACCAAGTCAATATTTATACCAATGAAACTACTTTGAAACCACAAATCACTTGTTTTGATATTCTATAACCTAAAGTGAATAGATAAAATGATGTGAGATCATATTTTCTATGGTCTAAGTATTAAAATCTATTGATTTCAATCTATATATATTGTAGCATGCATGTATAAATCATGATTAATAAGGTGAATTTTCAATTTAAATGTTGTACCATATATTTTAGCATGCTAGCACAATGAAAATCGTTCCATATTCATATGACCCATCGGTTAGAGAATACCAAAATATACTATATTTATTTTTTTGGTATTTTAGTAATATAGATTATAATTAATGATATGAATTTTCAATTTGAATACTTTATTGTTGATTTCAAACTCGAGGGAACTAGATACTCTCGCCTCTCAAAAGGAGCATAATCTATCTTTATCTCTCTCTCTCTCTCTCTCTCTCTCTTTCTCACACACACACACACACATATATAAAGAGAGAGAGAGAGAGAGAGTTGGACTTGGCTATACTCGAGTGCGTCTCCCCTTAGATTCGGTCATAACAAGATTGGATGATAGGGATTTCAAATAGATAATCTGAGCCATTAGATATAATCTGTTATCTCTAAATTGTCTACACACTAGAAAGCATATGATTTGAAGATCCATAGCCTATCCATCAAGTGGCCAAAAAATAGACAGTTTAAACAACATGAAATAGTACATATTTTTTTGACCACTTGATGCACAGGCTAAAAGTCTCCAAATTGCATAACTTGATTTGTAAGTATTATAAAGATACTAAATCATATGCAATGGCTTGGATCATCGATATGAGACCTCCATCATCCAATCTAGACATGATTGGATTTGAGTTGAGATCCATTTGAGTGTAGCCTAGTCTATCTCTCACTCCACACACACACACACACACACATATATAGTTGGACTTGACTACAATCACTATAGAAAAATAGAGGAATGCCGACATATATATACCGATGCCAGGTAGAAGTATCGGTAATTTTGGCTCCGACGCCAAAATTTGCCGATGCTTCTAAATAGCGTTGGCAGGGATGAAACTAAGACGACACTAATTAGCATTGTCGAAAGCAAATAGTAAGATGATGTTTATAAGTATCGTCGGATGCTAATGAGGAAAAAAGGCTAGATGATGCTTAAAAGCATCATCGGAATCCTATGCACTAACCCACTTTTAACCTTAACTTCCACTAAACTTTGCCTAAACACTAACCTAAAACGACACTTATAAGCGTCGTCGGAGGCCAAGTCCCCCCATAACTACAATGCCTTATGTACTATTATCATACTTTTTTTGGACCAACGCGCCAGTGTTTTTAGAAATTGCGTCGTTAGATGCATTGTATCCGAATGGGAGAGCACCGCGGATCGTGATCCGCATGCTATTTTGGAAGGAGTTCTTCACTATTCGCTACCAAACAATCCAACTCTCTAAATCAATGCACGCACGCAAAATTTCCGAAATTTCAAACCTCCTGACTCTCCCTCACCTTCCCATCCCCTACAAATATCCCCTTCCCTGCTCCCAAGTCTCTACATTCCTTCTCCAAGCCCTAATCCCCAATCTTCTAATTTGAAACCCTGATTGTAGCTTTCGTTTTTTGAAATGGTGAGAACCAAGTAGATGGCATGAAAGTCCACCAGCGGCAAGGCCCCCCACAAGCAGTTGGCGACGAAGTCGGCTCGAAATCGGCCCCGGCCACTGCTTCTGCTAGAGGATGGTGGCATTGCAGGAAATCTGCAAGTACCAGAAGAGCATGGAGCTTCTCATCCGCAAGCTCCCCTTCTAGTGCCTCGTCCGTGAGATAGTCCAGGACTTCAAGACAGACCTCCACTTCCAAAGCTCCATTGTCGCCACCCTCGAGGAGGCCGCCGAGGTATATCTCGTCGGTCTCTTCAAGGATACCAGCCTTTGCGCCATCCATGCCAAGCGCATTACCATCATGCCCAAAGACATTCAGCTAACTGTCAGATCCATGGAAAGAGGGCCTAATCTTATTCCTTAAAAGCGTCGTCAGAATCCTACGCATTAACACACTCTTAACCCTAACTTTCACTAAACTCCGCCTAATCACTAACCTAAGACGATGCTTATAAGCGTCGTCAGAAGCCTAGGACTTTAGACAACATTTATAAGCATCGTCGGAAGCCTAGGACCTAAGACAACGCTTATAAGCATTGTCGGAAGCTTAGGACCTAAGACGACGCTTATAAATGTCGTCGGAAACCTAGAACCTAAAACGATATTTATAAGCATCGTCAGAGGCTAAGTCCCACCACGTTGCTATTAGCCGATGCATACAAGTGTCAGCCAAGGGCAATGCTAATAAGTGTCGCCAATTAGCGATACTTATAAGCATCGGTAGTTAGCAACACTTTCTTCATGTGTTAGCAATTTTTTTTTAACACATTGTTGATGCTTGCGACACTTTATAAAGCGTTGCTAATAAAACTAACGATGCTTATAAACATCGGTATAGGCAACAAAAAGCGTCAGCAATGCTCTTTTTTTTGTAGTGAATCAAGTAGATTTCTACTCAGATCCGGTCAGTTCTACATGAGACAATGAAGGTCATACATCGATATATGATTTAGAGATTCCTAACCTATGCATCAAGTGATTATATATATATATATATATATATATATATATATTATTTAGACTATTCAATTTTTTGACCACTTGATGTATAGACTAAAAGTCTCCAAATCATATGATTCTTTATGTGTAAGTAGTTCAGAGATAGTATATTATATCCAACAGCTCAGATCATCGATGTAAAAACTATCTTCCAATCTGGATGTTTGGTCTCTTTCCATCCCATCGAATGTACGACGAGATCCATGGGCGGAGTCCCATCTAGATGTGTTGGAAGAGAGTGGTAACATGTCAAATGATGAGGGTAGATAGGCGCGGGCATGCCACAAGTGTTGGATCAGCCCGAAAGATTATGATAATTGAAGGGAGGATAGAGAGTAGCATAGGTCTAAATGCCTTCACCTTCAATGATTTTCTTCATCGTCACACCATCGTTTGAAGGAGGCAGATGTGGATAAGGATAAGGAGTATAGTGCTGGGCTATGGTGGGGATATAGTGCTAGGCTAGAATAATAGAAAGCTAAGTAACTCCTACTCCTAAAGTAGAAACTATGATATACTAAATAGGATAAAATATATTGATTTGATTATCCAAGGGTGCTTTATACAAAGTATAAATCAATTATTTATACTAAAATACAATAAGTATTCACTTGGATAGTTAGTACCTACATTTGGCCTCCACTCTTAATATTTCTGATAATTGATGCTAGTCATCTACCTGCTATGTTCGTCTACTAGCATGATTCCTTTGCAATACTCGTCAGTCTGATATTCATACTTTGTCAACCCTGGCCTATCATTAACCTTTCTTCGGCTTGTCCTGACATGATTTTTGTTGGCTGTCTCTCCATAATTGTACTGCAGCATGGTTTTCTCAGTCTATTCCTATTATTAGCCATCTATGTGATCACGTTGGCACTAGACCTTGGCTCTATGCTTGAAAGTCTTGTTTGATTCTACTTTAAAGCTTCCATGTGTGTGGTGTTAAGATATGGTGTAATTGTGTAAATACTAGGCTTGACCAAATTTGAATGGAGATCCACTAATATGTAGCCAATTCTAGCTCCCCTCCCTCTCTCTCTCTCTCTCTCTCTCTCTCTATATATATATATATATATATATATATATATATATGAAAGAAATTAGTAGTTGGTAATAATTTGGATATTATGAAAATGTGATTTGTCCATAAATCGACGTGGGCTGTCAGCACATGTTGCTTATCATCTAGAAAGATATTCATAGTTGGTAATGGTTTGGATATTAGAGAAGCATGTCGACAACTTGCACTCATATAAGGATAGCTGGCTATAATCACGATAGCTCGATATAACTTGAGATGGACCCCATATTACACATTGTAGTTACTAAAATTCTTTCAAGGACTTTATTGCCGCCCAACCATCCTTTGTTTTATTAAAGGAAAATTTGATGAACCCAAATAATTAATTAAGATGTCCAACCGTCCTTTCTAGATGCTCCTTATTTTAGCAAGTATGATCCTTTAGATTTTGTTCTAAAGGGGAAGAGCTAAGATAAATCCATAAAGTGAAAATGAGAGTGTATTTATCAATTTGTCTTCCTTTACATCTAATTAAATTTCTTTGTATTCTATATGTAACTTTGTAAATATATTGCTACCTTTTAGTAGAGAAGTGAAATGCACTTCTTCGTGCACAATATAGCCAAATACATGCAATGCACTTGAGAGAAATCATGGACGGATCTGATCTAAATTTTTTTTTCCATATCTCATGAATATGAACCCAATGAACTTCTACTTCTTTGTAAAGAGAGCAGAACCTTCTATTAATATAATTTTATTTGCTAAGGACTCGCAGAGTTCCTAGAAGAAAGGGGCCAAGTTGAGATGCCATGCATGAGAAAATCATGCAATTTGATAGGTAAAATAGTTAATGGCAGGTTCAAAGTAATGACAATTAACATTTTGCTAATATTAATTAAGTTAAACACTTCTGAACCTTATAAAATATTAATTCTCTTCTTGCTTAGCTTCATCTTAGGTCTCAGGTCTCTAGCGTCTGATAAAATTTTGATATGGTCTCGGAGTATGAGTAATTTAACATCTACTCAGTGACACTAATGTTGGAAATTTACATATAAACAATTATTCAAGTAGGGACTTGTAAATAAAAATAAATTTCTTTGTATGCTTGTACCTCAGGAATGTGCATATAACTTAATGTTAAAAAAAAGGATCTACAAGTATTTTTTTCATCCATATAATCCTAAATCGGCAGAGAATTGTCGAATTTGTAGTTGAACCAGGGATATGGAAATAATTTTCCTCAGCTTGGTCCGTACAATGTAGGTCGGTAGGGATTCCGCCGACTTCATCTAAAGCTTTATAATTTATATCGCCCAAGTCCGGGCGGCTTTTCGCGCGAACAAAACATCGTCAAAAAGGAGAGATTCCGGCGGGTCGCGATGCTTTCCGTTGCCCGACCTCCCCCTCTCCTCCTTCCCTCCTCCTCCTACTCGCCTCCTCGAGTCGTAAGGGACGGGCCGGTCCCAAACCCTAGTTTTCCCGAATTCAAGAAATCATTTTCTTGAACTGTGCCAAGAACGGTTCTTTCTTTCTCCTGCGCTTTGCCTTTATCTTTTACCGAAGAATTTTTGGGCGTTTCTTCTTCGTGTCTTGCTTCGTTTCGTGTATTATTTGATTACGTGTCCTGATTCTGTGTATCTTGATCTTGCTGCCGTATTTGCAATGGCGTATAGTTGAATGCGTTCGGTTCTTTGTGCAATATATGTTGAACCTAAACCATTTGTGCCTAAAGATAAACTTCTTATGTTCCAAATGTTCAGAAGGCTTGATTAAGGGATTGAATCAAATAAAATACAGTATATTGAAAGCTTAAATACATCTCTAGGAAAATGAGAAGTTTTAGCATGCTGAAAATATAAATCTTAAAATAGAATTTTGGTTGATTATATGGTAAGAATAGGTTGGGTTTTTTTCAATCGAACTGTGGTCCATCAAGTTTTAGAACTTCCTGTGACTGGCAATTAACCTGATGACATGCCAGCCCAGTTTGTCAACCCGCAAAAGATTCACTGCTGAAATCATGACCAAGAAAGGGATCAGCGGTAACATCTGGAAGGCTTTGATAAAGGTGTTTTCTGTGAATCAGTATTTTTATTTTTTTTTCTTTTTATTTATTTCAATAGTTTTTTGACATTACCCAGAAATTTCTTCCATGGGTTAGGTTTTACAAGATTCTTTAATTCACCCAAAAATTTAGTTCCCATTAGATCGATGGAGTGTTTGAAATTATTCTTTGATCCTGGAATCCTATCTGAAAAAGTGAGATGAGTGTAATTGTAATGAGTAGGACTAGTGTTGTTTTGACTGGGGACTAGAGTTTAAGATTAAGGATAGGTTGGATTCAATCCATGACATTGGAAAGATCTGTTTTGTACATGTTAATAATAAAATCTATGAATTTCTTTTTGATTTTTGTAACCATGAGTGCTTAAACTTGGTTCTAGAAACCCCACAATAAGATGCAATGATTTTGACCATGAAAAAAAAATTAAAATCTGACAATCAGTGGTTTAACTTTGCAATAGAGGCACAATTAGAAATAGTAAAGTGACCATAAAGGATTAAACAAACAAAGAAATGTCCTAATATGTTAAGGAAAAATGAGGCGGAAGTAGTAATGTGAACTTGATTAAAATGGGTTCCTGCATGATAGTGAAGCATTTGCTTTGTTCATTTGACGGAAAACTCTAGTGGTAGAACCCCTGTTCAAGGTTATTTTGTAGTTCAGAAAGGGGGAAACTGACACACAAGCACCTAAACTAAATATGTCGATCTTTTTTGATGATTACCAACATCTTTATTACCTGGACCTTAGGTTTATCCCAAAGTACCTGCACTCGATGCTTAAACATGGACATTGATATGACTTGGACTCTATAAGAAGAAATTTTTATATATTGAGAATCATGCCTTCATCCGATGCACAGCCTTGTCCGTATAATGTAGATCAACATATAGTTTCCTTTAATATATCTTCTTTTAGCAAAGAACCCATAGACAATTACCAATGTACAATTGATTTGATTTTAGAAACATTTTAATAAAACTTGTTGGCACAAACGTTGGAACATATTGTCAGAATTGAATCTTGCAAAGGAAATCCTGAATGGGTTGATACTTGATAATTTCTTACCATTGTTTCTAAAGTTTTCATGAAAGCTATATGATCGTGATTGACTTTGTTTACCATGAAATATGAGAAGCAAGCATTGGTGGGTGCATGCCAACCCCTATGTACCGGCCATCATGTAAGATCGGACACATAGGTGGATTCCCCAGTGAACTTGCATATAATAATGTGCATTAACTATAAAAAAGGGCTGCTATACTTACCTTATCTTACACCTAGAAATCTATGTTTGAACTGAGTGGCCTCCCAATAGGTTCTTGTTTTCTTTTCTCTTCCATTCATCTTTTACTTCTTTCTTAGGTCAATCTATTGCTCCTCCTGAAATTAGTCTGTATTAGTTTAGGTACTTTCATACTTTTTAACTAATTCAAATATAAAATCTTGTTGTTGCACATGTAAGAGGTAAATTTATAAATTTAGTTCACACTTTAAAAACTTATATGATAACTCTTTTGAAATGTGTGATGCATTTGTGGTGTCATTGTTACTAGATTGCAATTAATGTAGATTAATGCCAACATGTGTGCACATCTATCATCAAGCAATGGAGTGTTTCTCCTCCTTCCCTTGATAGGTATTGATTACAAAGATGATATCATCTCACCCAAGGTTGGCGGAACCGTCCCGAACCGGGCGGTTTCAGCCGTTCCGGCCGTTCCGAGCCGTACTGGTGGCTCGCCGGCACGGTTCCAACAACGGAAATAAGACCCGTTGCCAGAGCCGAAAAAGGAGAAGAAGAGAAAGAACGAGCGGGAGAGGGAGGGAGAGGGAGAGGTCGGGATGCTGGCGGAGGCCGCGGCCGGTTCTGTTTTGAACGAAACTAGGGCTCGGCTACAACTTAAAGAATTTTGCGATTTTTAAGTAAAAATTTTTGCGATTTAAGTAAAGTTGGCAAGCGATTTGCAGACTTTACTTAAAAATCGCAAAATTTTTTAAGCTGCAGCCAGTTTTTCTGTTTCAAACGGGCTCCGCCGGCCCTCTGCCGGCGTCCGCCAGCCTCCTTCCCTCTCTTCCCTTTCTCTCTCTCTCTTTTTCTCTCTCCCACGATGTCGTGCCTCTGTCGGTACAGGCCCGATACGGTCCGTACCGACTTGTGCCGTCGGAGAACCGGTATGGTGCCTGGTACCGGTTTCTCCGACCCTGATCTCTCCCAAGATAGGTCTAAAGAACAACTAAAACATGATGTTACGATTTTTGTGGTTCACCAACATGCAGTCATAAGGCATGAACTTGTAGAAAAGAATAAGGTTTAAACTAAGCGGCCTTGTAAGAGGTATTGTGATGTCCTGAATTTTTTATGGGTAAGCTGGGCTTGATTAAGTGATTGTAAAGTCACTATATCTCTATATTCTTGTGAGCACTACAATTTGATTAAGATTTGAAGACTGGTGTCTTTCCAAACAGACCTGCTTTATTATGTGCTTTGTTTCTTTTCTCTACCTAATAAATATGTGCCCATAATTGCTTATTCACATAATACAACATGATGAAAACTATGTATCATTAAGCAGAGATTCTGATAGTAAAACTTTTCTAGTTTTATGGGTGAAGAAGTATAAGATAAGCATAAGAATAAATTTGTTTTGTGTTTGTTTATGTGTGTGCATTATGTGTGTTGCATGTTGCATGGTCATTGATTGAAAACATGAAAGTGCCTAATGTTGGTGACAAGTGAGTGCTTTGGAATTAGATACTTTTAGAAATGGATCTATGCTATTATCTCCAAAATAGATGATGCAGTTTAAGGAGAAGCACCCGCTGGCTGAATAAGCTATAGGATTCTGGATTGACTTGATTGAGTGGTTCGAGGAATCAGGTTCTTTGAAAATGCACATGATTTATATCAGGGTGACTATTTATGAATTTACTGACTGCAGTTTGAATAGACTTTCTACTAGCCTCATATATTGCTATATCAAATTGTTATGGCATATATTATTTGTGGAGCATCATCATTGCTAACATTTCTATGGGAATGCAGCTATCGATCTTCTGAAGAATGTTCAAGTGCAAGCAATTATCGGGCCACAAACATCAACCCAGGCTAAGTTTGTAATAGAACTTGGAGACAAAACTCAGGTCCCAATCATTTCTTTCTCAGCAAAGAGCCCATCTCTTTCTTCCCAAAATTCATACTTTATTCACACTGCATGGAGTGACTCCTCTCAAGCAAAAGTTATTGCTTCTATTGTTCAAGCCTTCAAATGGAGGGAAGTTGTTCCTATCTTTGAAGATAGTGACTATGGTAGTGGAATTGTACCTTATCTTGTCGATGCCTTCCAAGAAATTGGTGCCCGTGTCCCATATAGGAGCCAAATCCCTGTTTCAGCTACCAAGGATATAATTTTAAATGAGCTCTGCAAGTTGAAAAACAAACAGACAAGGGTCTTTGTTGTGCACATGACATATTCTTTAGGCCTTCAGCTATTTTCAAGTGCAAACAAAGCTGGAATGATGAAAGAAGGGTATGTCTGGATCACAACGTATGGCTTCACGGATCTTCTGGATCTACATGGTTCATCAGCCCTCAGTGTAATGAAAGGTGTCTTGGGTGTAAAGCCTTATATTAGAGAAACCAACAAGCTCCGTGATTTCAAGGTGAGGTGGAGAAAGAAATATTATCAAGAAGATCCAAATGCTGAAGTAAGTGAGCCCACCACTTTTGGTTTATGGGCTTATGACACGGTGTGGTCACTTGCTGCTGCAGCAGAGGGTCTCAAAAGTACAAACTATACATCTCAAGAGTCTGATGTCTATAACAGCTCAACTGACTTGGCAACACTTGGATTATCTCTTACTGGCCCAAATCTGCGCAGTCAGATAATAAACAGCTATTTTGATGGCATGAGTGGGAAATTTCATTTCATTGATGGCCAGTTAGAGTCCAGTGCCTTTGAGATAATTAATGTGGTACAACATGGTAAGAGAAGGGTTGGGTTTTGGACTCCAGCATACAACCTTTCTCAGCATATGAACATGAAGGCTGATCTTAAATTCATTATATGGCCTGGTGACACTAAGACTGTACCTAAGGGATGGGAGTGGCCAACAAGTGGGAAAAAGCTCAGAATTGGGGTTCCAGTAAAACCTGGGTTTTCCCAATTTGTTAAAGTCGAAAAAGATAATAAAAATAATAGCCGGATTGGAAAAGCATACTGCACAGATGTGTTTAATGCTGTAATGGCTGCACTACCTTTCATGTCCCTTATGAATATGTGCCCTATGAATATGCCAAGGGAGAGAGCAATGGGACGTATGATGATCTTGTTTACCAGGTCTATCTTAAGGTGAGTGACAATTATTTGCATTTACTTATTCTCTTAACTTGGGAAAAAAGTAGGTATTCTTCCCAACAATCATGTACTTCTATGACCACTATGGATCTGTAGTTCTTGCTGCATATAGAACAGCTTTTCCGCTATATAATTGTTAAGCCTAGCTTTCATTCTCTGAAGTTTCAAATTCTTTTTTGTTCCTCTTCTTTTTTTTCATTCTCTTTCTTTTTTTTTTATACTTTCAAGAACCAAGCCCAGACAAAAATCAGGGTGAGGGTGGGATTGATTCCAGGTCTCCACACAAGAGACTTTGCCAATACATCCAGTTGGCAACCTCATTTTCAAAGACATGTAGGTTCAATGATTTGTATTCTGTGCCTTGTTATGAAGTTGTGAAAAGATAAGGGGAACTGAAATCTCATAATAAAATTTGTCATTAGTTGATTCGACAGCAATGACCTTTAAGACTTCCTTACTGATTGTAGCATAAGTATGATTAGCATTCCAATAGGTGGCAAATGAATTGATGGGTAACAAAGGGGTCATGAACTCCCACATTACATTATCTGTTGGGGCTTGCCTACATGAATTGTTGTGAATCAATTGATCTTCCTACTAATTCAAATCATTATTTAGATTGGTTTAATAGAAATCCAATATTTCTGTTTACAATGCCTGTTTAAATATTATTCAAAATGTGATTTGTATTGACAAATTTGATTAGTTTGTAATTATTTGCATATTAAATTGACATCCTTGATCCTAATCATTTTTTCTCATTTCATTGTGATTTGGAGATTATCTGTGTCACTATTGGTTGAAATTTAAGCCATTACTATAAAACACCTCATAACTTAAGATAAAAAATATATTGTTCACAGTTTGTAATTTCAGATTCATATATTCTTGTTAATAGTATTTTAGCATATATCCTATTGAAAATTTCTCCTTGCAGTTGGGCCTCAAAAACTGAATAGGCTATGTGTGCTATTCGAAGTTTTAGATTCTTATAGGTGTATATTTGCAGCTACCTTGTCTTCAGCGCTGTTCAAGTTGCTACTTCTATAGTGAGATACAAACCCCAAATTGAGCTTTTCTATAGCACTTCCCTCACCTGCTTTGCCTATTGGTTTGCGTTACCTACTCCTATCCTTTTTATCTTCTCCTACCTCTCTTCCTTCATTGCCCTAGCCCTTCCCTCCAATTGCTCTTTTCCTCCATGAGCCCAATAAACCCTCCATTTTCAATCCCATCTAGAAGGGCCTTCTGGCCTTGAGCTCCTCAGGGGTCTTCTTTTTTAACCCTGTAGCTGGCTTGTCTGCTGTGGGCTTTGTCAGGGCCAGCTTAGGGATGAGATCATTGACTGTGGTGGTAATGATCTCATTGGGAACCACTACTAGGGTTTCAGTAGCAAAAAATTGGGCATTTGGTATTCTAGGCCATATCAGAGGGAAATTACAAGTCACTGGAACTTGTGCCTCTTCATTGACATCACCACGACTTGGCATTGGAGGATGAGTCCTTGCCACTACATCTATCCACATCAAAGTGGCCTTCAACCAGGGCCTTTGGTCCTCGATGTTTTACGTGGATGATGTCCCCCTTGAACCCCTCACTCAGCTTTTAACCTTGAAGATGTGGGAAAGTATCACATCAAAGTGATTGATGTGGCGAGCTAGTGTTACTCCCAACTATTGCTTATTACTAAATGAAAAGAGTACCACTGGCCACCATGGACAAGATACAGAGCACCAAAGACCTCATCTGATTAGTTTGTCAAACACTGATGACCATGTCATTCTTGTAGATTTCAAAGAATGTCTTGGGATTGGGTGGTTGTTGGGTCCTTGATAATAGAGAATCTCATTGGCTTAAGAAAAGTGGCATAAAGAGGAAGGCAAGAGGAGACGGATTTTTCGCTCTTTCTATTAAGTTTTAATGGGTAATTACCAAAGATTCTTATGGTTTTCTGATAATCCAATGCCTAATATTTAACTAACAACCAATTCTAGGAAACTAGATCAGTATGGCTGCTAGAATATACAAATCTGCAGGTAAATATGGCCTTTTAAATGGTAAATGGACTATGATGAGGGTATATATGGACAAGTATCCTAGAGAAAAACTGAAAAGTACGTATCCATGAATGATATGCTTTATGCTTTTCTTATAACATCATCTCATTTCAAAGGATCATATGCTGTAAGGTTTGGATTAGATTTCTAAATTTCATAATTCTTTTCTCTGTTGGAAGTGGTTATGGTTGCTCTTAGCGATAGTCCTTTTTTGTGATTTTATGCAGGTTTGAAATTATTTATTACATTCTACTTTTTGTTTTAATTAAAGATCTGAGTTGATGAGTTAGATTTTAAACATCTTTTTTTTTAGGTAGCATTTTCCTTTTGACCAACTAAGCAGTAGTAAGTCTTTATGATGTAAGATGTCATTCTGATCTCTTTGTAGTCAGATTTTCAATCTGAAATATGTGAGAACCCCGATAATTGATGCAAATATCTAGGACATGAGGAAATGTTATTTTTGAAAAAAATGTTAGAATATTATCTTTTGAGCATTTTATTGAAGTTTTCTTTGAGTAACATGCACAACTTAATGGCCAAGAATCTGCTATGCTTTTAAACAAAAGCAAATGGACATCTAAGGCTTTATGATCCATGTTCGCATAAAAATATATGCTTCCTCTGCGTGCAACAATATCTGCCTTATAACAATTGAGACCTGCAGTCAGATTATTAAATTCTCCATGTTCGCATAAAAATATATGCTTCCTCCGTGTGCAACAATATCTGCCTTATAACAATTGAGACCTGCAGTCAGATTATTAAATTCAAAATATTGGCACATCTTGTTACTACAGAGGGCCTCTATTTAATTTTGTTTTTCTCATTTGGAGCCAAATGCAGAACCTTGATGCTGTGGTGGGTGATGTGACAATCAGAGCCAATCGATCTTTATATGTGGATTTCACATTGCCATACACTGAATCAGGGGTGTCCATGCTGGTACCTATTAAGGACGAGCGCCATAAAAGTGCATGGACCTTCTTGGAACCATTGACTCCTGATCTTTGGTTGGCGAGTGGTGCTTTCTTTGTCTTCACAGGGTTTGTGGTGTGGTTTCTTGAACACCGTATCAACAATGAGTTTAGAGGTTCACCTGCACGTCAACTTGGTACTGTCTTCTATTTCTCCTTTTCCACACTTGTCTTTGCACATAGGGAGAAGGTGACAAGCAACTTGTCAAGGGTTGTGGTGATCATATGGGCGTTTGTTGTTCTCATACTTCAGTCTAGTTATACTGCCAGCTTAACCTCAATGCTCACACTGCAACAACTTCAGCCAACTGTCACTGATATAGATGAGCTCATTCGAAGTGGGAACTATGTTGGATACTTGAATGGCTCTTTCATGCCTGGGCTTTTGAAGCAGTTGAATTTCAATGAGTCAAGGATTATAGCTTACAACTCTCCTGAGGAGTATCATGAGGCCTTGTCCAATGGAACTGTTGCAGCCATTGTTGATGAGATACCTTACATCAAAGTATTCCTCTCCATGTACTGTAACAAGTATGCCATGGTTGGACGTACCTACAAGACTGATGGATTTGGATTTGTAAGTAACATTTTCAAACTTGATGCATACGTACAATAGAAACACAAGCATACACATAAGTCATAGTCTCAAGCATTGAACTTAACCTGGAAAATACCTAACTTTAACATGTACACGTAATTATTAACTTTATCAATTACTAACTTGCTAGTAAGGAGTCCTGAAATCTATTAAGTAGAAGATAAAGAAAGAGAGCTAGTTCAACCTATGGTGTGAGATGTTTGCTATATATGGGTATGCTTCAAATGCAGAACTAGCTGTTATGTTTGTAGGGCAAAGTGCATTAGGGGAAAACACCCATGATATGGGTATGCTTCAAATGCAGAACTGAATCTATCCTTCTATATTATAACCATGACGAGCATTATCTCATCTATTTTGTGTTTGCATTATGAATGAATATAACGAGAAAGGGAAGTTGTTAGCAACTTTATCATATTCTGACAATTTTCATCCAGCTTCTGGCAATCGTTAGTGCCTAGGTTCTTTCCTGCACGTTTGAGCCCCTATCTTAACATACTTTCCTTCTATGTTGTTTCGACGCAACCATGACATAGTTTATTGGCTTTCATAAACTTCATTCTAGTAGAGCATATTCTATGCTCCACCCAGTATGTTTATTTTTAACTATTCAATTTCCAGTCTAACTAGAGGTCCTATTTCGCATTCTCCTTATTGCTACACTAATATGTCCTCATCAAGGAATGTTGAACCGGCCCGTACCGGCCGGTTCAGCCCATACCAAATCGGTCCGGTCTCTGACCAGTCTAATTCGGCGTTAAAAAACGGTACCGGCCCGTACCGGCTATGCCAAATTTTTTTGGACTTTTGGATGCATGAACCAGGCCGAACCAGTGGTGCCAGTTCGGTACCGGTACCGAGCCGGTCCAGTGGCCGACTGGTACCCCTATTAGTACCGGTTTGGCGACCATTGGTATTACCTCTTCAAGTCTAAAATGCTCAAACTGCATTTTGTACGGCATTGTTTGTTTCATAATATCTCTTTACATCCAACTGGTTTGATATGCAAATGCAGGACTTTAGTGACATTCTTCCATACTATGCATGGTTTTTTTGTGGGCTAGCTGCCTCCGTTATCTTTCGCAAGATACAAGTTTCTAGAAATCCCAGCAAACATTATGATTTACTGATCCATCAAATTTAAGCTTAGGAGTAAATGAAGAGGAACCTTGAAGCAACAATTCTAGAACCATCTTTCCTGACATTGTATCTTTGTTTGTTTCCTCTATTGCAGGTCTTCCCAAAGGGTTCGCCTTTGGTTCCTGATGTATCGAGGGCAATCAATGTAACAGAGAGTGCAAAAATGAACGAGATTGAGAGAGAATTATATATGAATGGAAGCTGTCCTGACCAAAGGGATACAACCATCACTTCAGATAGTCTCACATTTAATAGCTTTTGGGGTCTATTCCTCATAACTGGGGTTGCTACTCTTTGTGCCTTTGTTCTTCATTTGGGTAGCTTTCTTTATGAACATCGAAATATATTGAGAACTTGTGATTCGGAGAACTCTGTACGTCAGAAGCTTGCTCTGCTGGCCAAACTCTATGATCAAGCAGATCCATCCCTGCATGGACCAAAGAAGACAGGAACCGGGGATGAACAGGTAATAAATGATGTTGTGCCTTCACTTCATAACAGCGAACTGCAAAGGCCATCAAGCATCTCCAATTATGAACATGGATACTTTGGGCCTGAGGATGATACAGGAACCCCACCAGAGGAACCAGGAACTCCAGGTAGAGAGGTTGCTAGTCGTAATCCAGACCCTCCATCATTTGCAGAGATGCTTAATGAGAGGTAATGTCATTTCCATATCTAAATACTGATTTTCACTATTTTAAATGGCCATGTGGCTGTCCCACAGTTAACACCGGAAGGTCATTTGTCTAATATTTCTTTATTAAGCATGAAAAGAATCATGTCAAAAAGAGAGAGAAAATCTAAACATTAACACAATTATATTTTGGTAATGGACAGCAGATGTGATCCTATTATAGAATCTTTTTCTTGATGATATGAGGTACTTTGTACGATTACTGGTTGTTTTTGTTTCAGAAATGTGATTTATGATAGTTCTGTAGTTATCTCGTTGTTCCTAAATCTCTCAAGTTGGATGCTGTCACACTGGTGTTTTATTTAATTTAGAGGAATAAATGTCTCACAAATCATAAACACCATTTCAAGTAACTTAAGGCCTCATTTGGTATTCCAGTAGGAGAGCCAAAAAGCATTTCATGAAGGGTCATAATCTCTTTTGGATGATGTTAAGGTGCTTAATAAAAAATTTTAATAAAAATTCTGCACAAATGAGGATACCCATGCTAAATCTTCATAATTCTTCCTAATAATATAATATAATATAGTATAGTATCATATAATATAATATAATATGATACTATTATTATGTAATAACATTATTATATTATAATAATACTATAAAATATTATAATATGTTTAGAATAAATACAAAATTATCATTTGTCATAATTTCCATGCTAATTCTTCATAACGTATTATATATTATTATTATAATAAAAGTATAATATTATTACATTATAACATTATTATATAATAATTTTATAAAAATAATTTTACACTTTAATAAATATAAAATTTATATTTTTATTATAGTATTTATGTTAAAATAACATAATAAATAATTTATGAATTAAGAATATTTTATAGTAATAGTTTTTGATAGTATAAATAGTTAGATTGTTGAAAGCATTGTGCAGTGTTTGTTATTATCATTTTTTGATACTAAAAGTATTTTCTCGACTTAATTATCAAATAGATATTAAAGTTTGCTGAGCAGTAAATAATTTTTTATTTAAAGCTCTATTAGTAAAAGCTATGCTATCCTGCTTCAATACCAAACTAGGTCCATGTCAAATTTATTCTGTCGGCTTAGAATGATTTAGCCCGCCCTCTTTTTGTACATGCTTCTTCTTATGTAATGTCTGGCTGCTATTATTGATCGGAAATTTTTGTGGGGCTCACTTGACTGAGTATAAAGCATTTAATATGGTTCCTTATTAAAGAAAACACTATAGTGGTGCTTTATACCATCAACCCTTCATGAATTGCACTAAACCAGCAAGGTAGATGAAAGTTCGTACCTAGGGCTGGATACCGAAACATTTTTGTCATACCCCAAATTCGGAGCATGATATGGTCGTGCTATTGAGAGGTACAACCCACGATGACACGAAACTAATGTTACATTTAGCTTCCAAATCCATTTCAAACAAAACAGAATAAATAGGAATCCAATTTCATTATCATTAAATACAACCAATACTAGTTCAGAGCGTCTAAATCCAAATATAAATACCAAACCCATAATTCTTACTATTCAGAAAATTACTAACTACAAATTCATAATCAACTGAAGAACTAAAGTTTTGCTCCACTATATAAATTGCCAAGCTTGCTAGTACAAACTCCAAGTTTGGACCATTCCTTATTCCTATCAACCCTATTCGTCTAGAGAGAGAGAAAAATAGAGGTATGTAAGCGATTCGACGATTCTGAGTGGGTCAGACTTGAGCGATTCGATCAATAAATTATAGGCATGGATTCGATTGGAGCCAAGATTAATCAATATGGTTCATCAATGAAGGTTTTAAGGATATTCAATAGGGTCGGGATAATCGGTCCAGTAGGCAGTCCGAGCACTAGGGCGGATTAGAGCCCTTTACAGGGGTTAACTCGGGCTTGTAAATCAGGTCGACAAAACCCAATACTGGATTTCATAGATCATCTAGAGAGAAAAAGGAGAGAGGAGAGAAAAAGTAAAGAGGAGAGAGGAAACAAGAGAGAGAAAGAGAGGGATGGCTTTCTCTCTCTCTCCTCCTCTTCTTCTTTTCTTCTTTCTTTTCTTTTCTTCTTCTTTCTTGGCAAAACAAAAAAGAAAGGGGCAGCTAGTGGCTGTGGTCATGGTGGTCCGACGAGGTGGCGGCCGGAGGGCAGCCGGCCAGCCAAATTCGATGGAAGAACACCGAAATAGGGGTGCCCTGTTCCGGAAGAAGTTCCAGCGATTGCCGGCTCAAACCAAAGGGAATGGAGTTCCAAAACGTCAAAGAAGAAATAAGAGAAGATGGAAAACTCATACCTCAGTCCAGCGAGGCTTCCTGGCGACTCTTTCTAATGACAATGCAAGGAAGAAACTTGGAATTGGAACTCGAAATAGGCCGCTAGATCTCGATCTTCATTGATGGAGCCAGGAGGAGGAAGGAGGATTAAATTGGCAGAATCCTAGAGTTCTAGTCGAACTCGGATTGCCTAGATAACTTTAATTTTTGCCGGAAATCGGGGAAGAAGAAGACTTCAACCGAAGTCTCGTCTCTGCATCGTGCCACAGGCACGATTTGCCTTGGGCCTGGCCTCTTCAGGACATCAATCGAGAACAAATGGATGCTAACCGGTTCAGTTGCTAAAATAACCAGGAGAGTATCCACCATGCCCCATCCTTTTTTTTTGTGCAATGCTTGGAGGCTCTACAGAAAAAGTGCACTTGCGAAGTGGCGAGAGGGCATGGGTAGAACTCCAGCTATTTGTTGTGAAGCAAGGGACTGGTTTATTATTAAATTGGTAAATGACTGGTAAATTTTTCGTGTGTGTGTGTATAGCAAAGTATTTTCCTTTTCTTTTTCACTTAAAGCCCTCCCAAATTGTCCATGTTGCATATAAATTTCCCGTACTTTAAAAAAAAGTTTTATTAACTGGTTCAAGTTATGATTCGTTCCAATCGGAGAGGATCCAAACGTAAAACTATGGCCACTCCTGTTCAATCTTCTACACTAGGATTGGGCAAATCGAGGCTATCATAAATAAAATTAATATTCGGGACCCAAAAAAAGAAGGGGAAAAAAAAGAAAAACAGGAAGAGAGGGGAAGAAATGCGGAGGGCACAAGTAGGGCTGTGGTGTTTTGAAACCTCTCAAAAGGGGTAGCATAAAAACTTTTACAAACCCCCACCAAAAAAGAGGTTATAACCTATTTTTAATATATTTTTTATATGTGTTATCCGCCGCATCTTACAGTTGATTTTTATCTCTTGGGATGCATGAGACTTAATTAGTTGGTTGGGATTTTTTGTCGCATGCAAATTATTATCTTTTGAGACTCGTTTGATTGACAAAAATATTTTTTTCTTGCTGAAATATTTTTTCTGAAAAGCTAATGCCTAAGTATATAATGTCCGGAAAAGTAGTTTTTGTATGTTTGGTTGATCATAGAAAAGTGGCACATTTCAAAGTGGCTTATCTTTGGTTAAGCATCTACTTTTTTGAAAAAACTTATGTAAAATATTTGTTATGCCTTTAATAAAGAAAAAGATATTATTTCATTCTATCTAAAAGTTTAAGGATATTTTTGATAAAAAATTACTCCAATTTTGAGCCGGTGGGAAAGTGACCTTACCATATTTTACATGTATTTTTTTTCATGAATGTGAGAATCTTATTTTCATGAGATAGTTACTTTATTATTTTTCTTTTTTAAAAACTCCAACCAAATATAAAAGCATTTATTTATTTTTCGATTGACCATACTTTTTCTCTTCTTCTTTTGGTGAACCAAATGAGTTCTTAGTGAATAGATAAGATGGCATCACTATCATTGATAAATTCAGCTTTTACAATTCCCCAACGAACTAGTTCACTTTGAATTTGGAAAATTCAGAATTGTTGTATGCTATCTATATATGTAAGCCTGGAGCTTAGTGCAGCATGGAATTTTCTTTATCAATCATCGTATTCCTTTCTTTTCCCCCACAATTATGTCTATGATTTATGTGCATATATTGGCTTTCTACTTTATCTCTTTCTGGAATCAAGGCTTCATCAAATGGTTATTAGAGATGACAATGAGGCAGCTATGAGTTGAGTAGACTGTTACCATACCCGCTCCATAGTTGGTAATCATATATTCATACCTACCCTATAACCGCCTCAGAGCGGAACGTGGTGGGTGAAGTTAGACGATGCCGATTGGGATAAGTCAGAACGGATAAGCTACAATTTTTTTTCATACAAATCAAATAAATAAAAAAATATAAAAATAAATCTCAGTACTTAAAGAAAATAAGAATCGAAAGTTTATAACATAATAAACTAAATTTTCAACAATAATAGCAATCTTTAGAAAGTCAAATGTCCCTTAAACTAAGAAAACCAGTCAACTGAAAAAAAAAAAGTATGTATCTTGTACCTTTGACATGATTAATATTGTTCATAATCAATCACAATACCTTTTTCCTCATTATCATCATAATCATCAAGGTTTATATATAATTAGGTCGGGTTTGGAGGTGGATATTGTCATTATTTACAACTGCCTTGGATCTGTTGCTGGTTTTAGAATGAAAACCCATCCTCGCCACTAATTCTTAACAGATTAGGTAAAACTTATCTCATTAGGGTCGAGCCGAGTTGGATATCGAATATGGCAGAATAAATTGCCACCCTCAATGGTTATTAGCCCCCTCACCTTCCTCAGCTCCCTTTTGCCACAAGAAGTCTCAATTCAAATCTCCAGTGGTCTAATTGTTGTTGTTCATAGCTGTGTTGCCTTCTGCATTGCTGGCCTTCTCGGCCTCGCCCCTGACCACAGTGTCCTTTATGTATTCTCTGAAGGAGAGTATGGAGAATATTGCTGCCATGGTGGAGCTGGCCGGGGTGGTGAGCCTAGACCTCTCACTGGAGCCAGGAATCGTGACATTGTGGAAACAACGTTGAAATCCAATATCAGACCCAAGCATGGTGGCTTCGGCCCGTTTCAAAAGAACTGAAGCTTGGCTCAAGCATGGGAATCTGAGTCGTTTTTTCGAGAGCCAATCAGAGTGAGAAAAGCCTCAATGTAAGATGGATGCATCATGCGACACTGGTTCTCCAAAAGAAACAACCCATGTTCCTTACCCACCACACTGCAAAAATAACACCAAACATGCTTTCTCTTCATGATTTTCTCAATGCTCTGTTGGATTTTCATTGTAATGGTTTAATTTCTGGAAGAATTTAGGAATTATACTTTTACAGGCAGATACTTAAGTAGTTCAGTTTGATATCTTTAAATTTTAAAAATAAATGAGCACAATTTTGTAAATTTAAATTAGATGTTCAGGACTGACATGCTATTAATATAATAAGATATCAAGATTATTAATTGTCCGGATGTCTAGGTGGAGATAAGGATGCCTATAGTTAAAAACCTCTTACCGAATTATTGCACATATATAATTCATAGTAAAGATATAACGAACATCATGTATTTAGGACCATTAACTATCTAACCTCTACAATAATGTAATGTTTGATTTAATTATTTATGTTTATATACATAGTTTTTCATAATTGAATGATCTTTGAAGTACTTAGTCATCGTAATGCGATCTAGCATCAATCAATATCTTTGGAAACAATATTACAAATAAAAAGTGAGACTAAAGCACAAAGTTCAGTCACATAGATAAAGAATATATACTCACTAAGATGGTCATAAATATGACAAGATAGAGGAAGACATAAACATCCAAAATTCACCACATGCATGCGCACCAAGTTACAAAATAGTAAATATATTAAAAATATGCCCGGAGATGAATTCGATATGAACTTTTGGTTCACCAGAACCAGATGAGCACCCACTCCGGCAAACGATTGGTCCTCTACTTTATGGTGGGAATCAGGGGTAGGAATTCACGTGCGTAATGCACGTGAACAGTAATACAGACGGCTGTGATTTTCTTATGTGATTAAAGCTTTTTATTAGTATTTATATGGTATAATAAATAAACCTTTGGTTTCCGGAGGTGGAAAGGTGTGAGATGTGGAAAGATTATGCTGGGCCCACAACATTAAATCTATGAAAGCAATAACAAATGGATTAGATTGAATAATTAAAATAACAACCATTGTTACCGCTTGTGAAGGACCGGAGGGCACGGGTGGCGTGGGTGAGTTGCTCCGGAACATTCGGGTCATGGTTAGTGGCGATGTTACTTTCCAAACTAATTATGTTTACAAAGAGGGTATTGGGTCGCGGATTGGGCGATCTCGTATGTTGCTGATCACTCGGAGGTCTGTGGATTGAAAAAAGGAAGTTGCCTAGAGCATTCTGTGACTTGCTGCTTTTTGATTTTTTTTAATATATCCATATTAGAAATGTATGAGCCATCTACTATAGTGATGGAAGAAGAAGAAGAAGAAGCAGCAGCAGCAGCAAAAAAAAAAAAAAAAAAAGAGAGGGGGAGGGGGGATTAGCCTCTTTTAATTTCAGGAAAAAAATTTCAGGAAAAAAATGGCGTTGTTTAGGAAAGATACCTCTCAAATAAAATATAAGAGTAATTCGCACATAGCATTTGGATTGTGTCATTAATATTGCCTATAATTTATATAATTGTTTAATGTTTAGTCCTCAGCCCTGCACACCATGGATGCAAGTCAGCATAATACTGGCATAATACTAAACAATACTAGTATGGCTTTGTGCAAATTTTAGTGTGAACAGGACAAATATAATTGCGTACAAAAATAAGTTTAAGTGTGAGTAGTACCGATATAAGTATGTACAAAATCTTGATGTGCATACTGAACTAGATATTAAATACTAAGTATATAAGAAGTGAATATAAAATAGTGGCCAACTAAAGGACGGGGTATCAAGTTTGTGCATCGCTATCACAGTATCACATGATTTCTGCAGGCCTCAAATTCATGCGGCTCAACTAGGCGAGTGAAGCTTGTATGTATTTAGTTGGTATGCTGTGGCGAAGTTTCTTATCTAATTTCACTATCTTATTAAAAGTCTGCAATACTAAACAAATAGATGACATTAATTAAATTGACTTAATAAATTTTTACATCATTAGATTCTGTTGGATAACAGTCAACTGTACAAATGTCAAATCAGTTTCAGGTCAGGAGAAATTGCCGAGAAGCTTCATTTGACATGACAATATTCGTAGAGTCTTGCTCATGGTGAGAACCCCATCAACTTCCCCCAAGGGAGTTCACTCACTGCGAGACTTGATTGGAGGCTGATGCAACGTCTAGGTTTGGTTTTAGTTCTAGATTTTTTGAGTTTGGTATTAGTTCTAGATTTTTTGACTATTATAGTTAAATTGTTAGCACTTCTTCTAATTTTAAGAGACTTAATGTGGCTCACTTAATCAAATTTACCCACATCAGGATAAACATAACCTCATTTAAATGTTGACTTAATCCAATATGATTAGACGCTATTCAGAGTTTATTTTATCAGATGGTTTCCGTGATAGATGGAAACTAATTAGAGATAAATCTTAAAAACAAGAATCCGAGTTCCTAATCTAGCACTATAAATAAACCTGATAGTGGGTGGTTGGTGCTTAATCAAAAGTGTTTAATCTCAAAAGTGCTTAATCAAAGATTAAACTAGAGATCAGTAAAAACTTTATTTAATTTATTATTTCGCTGCATAATAATTTTTTTATATTATGGTACCAGAGCCAAGTCAGCCAACTCATGTTGTTTAGCATCTATAGAGAAGCCGTGTTATTTAAACATGGCTAAACTTTTTTTGGCTAACCAATGTGGCTAAACTTTTTTTTGGCTAACCAATGTGGGACCAAATCCCATTGCTGTGTTAAAAAAAAAACTAAAAATACCCACCGACTCACGCAGGTCGAAAGAGCGAAACAGACTATGTTATTTATGCATGCATAAGTCTTTTGTTTGGGCGATGTGGGACTAAAAGAAATTTTCACCCATGTGGAACATTGCCGTGTTTGAGAGAAAACAGGGGAGAGCGATAGCCATGGCAGCCGCCGCCCCGGCGAGCCAGCAACGGCTGCGACCCGCCATGGCCGACGGGGCGGGGGAAAAGGGGAGAGAGGGCCACTGCCGCCGTGGCCTCCTCTCCTAATGGCCGAGAAAGCCACTGGCCGGGCGCGGCCGTGGGTCTCCAAAGGGCCGCGCCACCATCCCAATAAAATAAAAAAAGGAAAAGGGGGAGAGTTCTTCTTCCCGTCGTTCCTCCTCCCACCCGAAGCGGCGGCTGAATGTGGGTGGCCTCTCCAGCCATATGAGAGGAGGAAGGAGGAGGCGGTCGCCGCCGCCATTTAGGAAGAGGGCTCGCCGGTTTGGATGCCTCTTCTCCTCCTTCCGATCAGGTGTTTTGGGGAAGAAGATGAAGTGAATTGGGTTTCCGGTTTTCGGGCATGTAATCCAACCCGCAACCCGCAACCGTTTGACCAATAACAATACAAAAAAAGAAGGGGTTAAGAGGTTTCGGATTTTTGGCTTTCTGACCCGAAACCTGAATTCATTTGGCTTAAACTGTGCCTTTTGCAATTATCCCCTAAAAGTATGTTATTTCAGAAAAGAGGCTTCATAAATTTATATGTGATCCCCAGAAGAAAATTAGATTGCATAAGGGTCATCAAATATATTTAATTGACCCCTGACAGTACGTTATTTCACAAAAAAGTCTTCGGAAACTTACATGTGATCCCCAGAATAAAGTTTTATTATATATAGGGTCCTCAAATATATTTATTTGCTCCCTGTAATCAAGTTTTATTACAGAACAGTACACTGGTGAATCATGATTATTTAAATTGTTCATATTTTGATGATCAAGGGTACATACATAAGACAAGCTAAAGTATCTTATGTAGAAAAAGACATAAAGATGATTAAATTTTTGCATATTTGCGGTGATGAGCCAAAGCATCCCATAAATTTTTGAATGCTTTAATTTAGTCAATAAAAGGTCTTTTATCACCATCACATGAAATTGAACACTTGCATCATACATAATGACTCGGCGCCAAAGAAAAGCCAATATACAAGGTTAATGATGGGATAAAATAATATTATTACTATGATATTTATGATGAAATCTTATTGCCCAAAGACCTTGAATTCTTCATTAATATTGAACGATATCTAGTGAAATTATCCATTGAATAACGGTGTCTAAGAAAAGCATGTCAAAAATGCCTAAGAAAGACCGGTACTTAAGTGAGCCTAGTGCACCACCACCGATCTGAAGCTGATCTGACTGTTATTCTTTGAATTTTTCAACTAAACATATAAAGTTCATTAACTATCATACTTAATGTATTAGTTTTATCATAAATGGGTAAATCATGTAAAAGTTATTATTTGGGATAATTAAGATGAATTATAATAATTCATATAAATTATTTATCTTATTAAAGCTTTATTTTGATACCATTTTTAAAGAAAAACGTCATGATAGTTAAGAATCACTCACCACACAAATCTCAAAGCATACATAAGCCCTTCATTTATCTGCCTCTATAGAACTCAAAGCATCCTTACTAGATGGCCCATAGTAAGGATCACTCCTCACACATATTTCAAAGCACTCCAAGCTCTTTTATTCATCCACCTGCACTGATCTCAAAGCATCATTAATATATAACTTATAATTAAGAATCACATATCTCGAAGTACTCCAAATTTTTTCATTCACCCCATTTGGAATAGGACGATGGAATTTTGGTCATATTCAACAGCAAACCAATTCCGTCTGTCGGTCCAGGATAGTTTGGAACAGTTTATAAATTTGAAGAAACGGTGGAACTTTTCAAAATCGATAAGGCATGTTAGGAACATATCCTAGGTCTGTTTGTTTTCAATTTCAAAGTGGCGGGATTCGTCGAAATGGAGAGGCTGACTTAAGCAAGCAAATATGGAGCAGACTACTGCTCCTTTCTTTCTAATCATCTACTGAAAATATTGACGTATTGACACCGTTTATGGGGAAAGAATTCGCAGTCCTTGGCTAATCTAAAATTTCCTCCCTCTGTCTCTCTCGATTTGGACTTTTACCTTAATTTCATAACATTTTTTATTCAAACATCCCGCGTAATCTTGCAACAACACTTGTAATATTTATAAAATAATTTCCGTGTTCTTTCCGGAATCTTATTTGTTCCTATAGAATAGGAAGAAGATTCTAGATGAACATCTATTATATGCAACTTGAAATCCCTAGGAGTCAACGTCTCGGGCCTCCGAAGCGTCTGTGTGCTGCCTGGTTTTATAACAACCGGTCCAGCATTATGCTGATATTTAACCAGTTTTATTCTTGAGACGAAAATACCCCTTCCTCTTTTGCTCTTCCGCTCTCACTCTCTCTCCTCCTTTCCAACCCTAAGTCGAGCTCTCTAACCCACCGACAATTCGTTCTCTATTTTCCCACCATTAATCCGTTCCCCTCATCGGAAGAAATAACCCTTCCGCTCTCCCCGAAATACCTAGTTTCCTAGTTTAGCCGAGGTAATTGAAGCGTCGATACCAAAAAGCTTTTTTTCTTGACTCCGGTTTCACATACAGAGATTATTCTTTTACCACAAAATTGTCCCCCATATTGTAGCTTCTCGTCATAGATGATGGTTAATATTTTAGTATCACATCAGGTTATTTCGTCAAGGGTGATTTAATTTCTTATATGGACAAGCAGGGCTAAGATATCTTCATAGGAAACGCTTTAGTTAGCTTCACTATCCGAGGATTTGAAAATAATCAGCCATAAGCTCTGTAGGCTCTCTGATCGCCCATCGCCCATAGGCGCTTTTCAAAATTTTTCCCATTCTCAATCTAATCCTACCTGATGCCATTTCTTAGGATATATACTGCTCCCTGAAAAAGGCCAAGTAAATCATTATAATCGCCATCAAATTTAGAACTTCTAAATTTGATGGCGATTTAGAAGCCTCCAATGGCCAAATAGCTATAACAAGTTGCTTTTGACATTTTGACAGTCCACCTACTAATTATATATATTTTTAAAATTAAATTTCTGTCAAAATTAATAAAAATATTCTATGAAGGGGGATATGGTCAAACGATGCTACTATTTAACCCTTCCAAACAAAATTAAAGAACCATAGCCGATGCCATGGTTAACTAATTATTTTTAGGATAAAACCTAATTGTTGGCATAAAAATTTTCAAAGCTCTTCAAAGAAGTGGAAAAGAAAGCTGATTGCCTGATGAGCACCATAATAGGATGAGGTAACCGTATTTGGAAGGTTTCTCCATTTTATTGTATACTAAAATAGGGCCTCAGCTTATAGCATTCTTGATTCATAATATGGATGCCAGTACTAATAATGTTATTATTAATTTGCTCAACCATTATTTAAATTTATTATTTAAGAAATGATAGATATTAATAATATTAGTACTAACATGCTCGACCATCCTTAAACCTTATTACTTAATATGTATTGAAGCCTTGTATTTAGCATAATGAATTACAATTTTATTAAATTGTCATATTATATTTTAAAAATAGTTAAAAAAATATACCTCGTGTATGTAGAGGACCCATATTAATGATGTTGGTATTAATAACAAAAATTTTATATAGAGACTTTTGTGTAGAATTCTTCATTTGCTATATGAATGCTAGTTTAATGACAAGTTTCTGCTCAACTAGTACTAAAATTTGATGGGGGGCAAAATAGATCGTCCTGCTCATTATAGTAGGGCCACCCAATTTTAGCCAAATAAATTCCAGCACCGGTTGAGCCGGGCCTCGGCCCTGCTAAGAGTCAATCCGAGCTTGAATTTCGTCAAGAGCTTAGCCGACCTTAGACGGGTCTCTCTGCTGCCACAACCTGCGCCAACTTTCTCCGATGCTCATAGCAGGAGGCCCTTTTAAGAAGGACAAAGCTGTGAGGAAAAAATTGTTGTATACGAGCCGTGTATGATGTTAAGCACGTGCGTGCTCCTCCAAAGCGGACACTACCTCGCTCTCCGCTAAGCTGCTCCAGCACTCTCCATAGATAACGCGTTCTGGCCGAGCCCGGGGAGTCCTTATATTCGCCGACGCACCTCGACAGAGCTCGAGGTGCCTTATCCAACAACGCGTCCCGACCCCCGAGCTCGGGGCGCTTCACCGAGCACACCTCGAAATTAGGGATGCTAGGCCGACCTCAACACCCGACAAGCCGATCTCGTCAAACACATGATGCGACCTCATCAAGCTCGGCCTCGCCTACGGCCGCATCCACGAGCCTGCCTACGCCAGCCTATCCAGCCGTACACTACGATGCCTCCGCGCCATGCTTTGTTTACTAGCCAACAACAGTCAAGGATAACGCCATGCTGCTCCAACCATACCCTACTACAACTGTCAACGCCTTACCGTTCACAGGAACGGACTGCACCGTGTGCCTCAAGCAAGCTCCAGCTACACGCCGTCTGGCTGGAAGCCACCTCCTCTTATGATAAGAATGGGCCATAGCTTTGCCACCTGAGCACCTCTACAGGAACTATAAATAGCCCCCTCAGGTAATGTCTAGGAGACTTTTGATCAATCTGAGATCCACTCTAACTTGAGCGTCGGATGGCCCTCACCGGAACCCCGGTGAGGCTTTGTAAAAGTACGCCATCATACGAGAGGTGGCTCGCCCTCTTCCTCGACATTTCGATGGCTCCCTCGACTCCTTCGGCATGGTCACCCTCGGTCCAAATTTGAACTACAACATTTGGCGCTAGAAGGAGGGCCTGAGTCGTGATCATGAGGTTAAGGAGTCACGGAGCTCCAAATGCATCGAGAAACCGGGTACCGACACCCGGCCACTTCCTTCAAAGTCCACTTCCTGCAGCACTTACGCTGGAGGGCCAAACATTTCAAGTCCAGCCATAGCAGTTTGATCTGCTCGCCCCGCAAGTCTAAACACTCACCGCGGCTGTTCAAAACCTCCAGCTGGTAGGAGCTCCATCCATCGCCGAGTTTGACAAGAAAGTCAAAGAATTGGGGCGACAAATTCAGATGCTCCGAGATCAAGTTGCGGAATGCTGCGAGGAGTGTAGTCGATCAAGGAGTAGATCCCCATGGTGTAGGAGAGGCCTTCCTCGACCTGGGAGTGAGATTCGTCCGATATCTCCCCTCTGGAAGCCTAGAAAATATGTTCCCCTTCAAAGGTTCGAGAAGTACACTCCCCTTATGTCCTCTCGGACAGAGATCCTCATGAAAATCAAGGGTCGTGGCTACCTCCAACCTCCGCCTAAGATGCAACATCAAGGACGCGGGAGTGCTCGGACAAATACTGCCACTTCCATATAGATCACGATCATGACATGGTAGACTGCTACCAGCTTCGTGATAAGATTGAGGCACTTGTCCGCCAAGGTTGTCTGGGTCGATTTGTCCATGATCAGGCCGACGGCAGGGCGCCCGAGGGACAGAGCCCAGGACCACGCGACGGGCGGAACGACCACCATCCCATTGCGGGCATTATCAACGCCGCAGCCATGTACCCCACACGCTAGCGGCTTCTTGGCCTCGGTAGGGGGGCGGGGGGGGGGGGGGGGGGGGGGTGCGGCAACAGAGAGGCCTCATCTCCATCAACCCGGGTCTGATGACCCGGAATTTAAGCTACAACCCCGGGATGGGACTTTAGCCCCTCCAGGATAGGTTTTTTTTTTTAAAAAAAAAATCCTAGAATATGTTAATGATGGGGACATCAGAGCTGATTATCTATCCGCCTAGTCCACCATCTTATTTGTATATTTATTTTATTTTTATTTTTGGGCTTGTTTGCATTTTATTAGTGTAGGGCTTATTTGTGTTATTTTGGGGCTTATTTGGAGTTATTTCTGTGTAAGGGGGTTTTATGTTAATTGTGTTTATTTGGGCCCTATATATGGAGGACTATCTTCATAATTAGGGTTTAATGAAGTGAATGAAAGTTTTCTCCCCCACGTCTCTTCTTCCCGTCTCTCTCTTCCTTCTCCCTTCTTCTCCCTCTTCTCCTCCTCTCTGCCTCTCTTCTTCTCTTCTTCTCCTCCTCTTCTCCCCCCCCTCTTCCTCTGTCTCCTTGTTTTGCAACAGCAATAGTCATCCCGAGAGTGATCTGTCACCACAGCATCCTTCCCGTGACCGGTTCTGCATCAGCTTGGTATTAGAGCAAGGCTGGCTTTGCCCCTGCTGCCAAGGCCATGATCCAGCTCTTTCCTTTCTCTCTCTCTCTCTCGGTTTTCAACAAAAAAAAAACCCCTGCGGTTGCTCCTCCCACCACCCGTCACTCGCACAGCAGCCCGAACAAGAAAAAACCATGCCCCTTCGTCGATATCCCCGCCAACCGTCGCCTCCACCTCGCAGCACCACCGGTTCGCCACCACAGACTGCCGCCTCCCCATGGAAGCCGCCGCCCTTGAGTTCTCCGTGTCTGACCGGTTTCTAGCCACTGCCGCAGGACACGGACCCGCAGTCGTGACCGCCGCACCCCATCCTGGAGCGCCATTCACCACCAGAGACCGCCAAGCCCTCCCCGCGGTCGAAGCCACGAAACCCGGAGCGCCCTCCCGAACCCATCGGGAGGTTGAAGAAAATGTTAACGAGTAAGTCACAAAACCCGTTAACTTGAATCCGATAGCCCGGATCCAAAAAAAAAGTGCATGTGAGTTGCACGTGCGGGCTGTACAGGTATTGGAGCGGGTTGTGCCCGATAACCCGAACCCGTAAAGGGTCAAAAAAAAGAAAAGAAAAAGAAAAAAAAGAAAAAAAAAGAAGTACCTGTTTGTCTCCCTCCCTGCGACTGCCATGCTCCTTCACCGTCTCCGCCGTGCTGCCGAGCTCCCTCCGTGTCGTGCCGTCTCTGCTTCGCCGTGCCGCTGTGCTTCACCTCCTTCGGCCGTCTCCTTCCCGCGGTCGACTGCAGACAACCGAAGCCAACCGCTGCCGAGCCTCAACGAGCTCCACTGCCGAGCCGTGCCGCCTCCTCCATCCTCCGCTGCGCCGCCGAGAACCGCCACCTCGGCCTCCCCCACCGCCGCCGCTTCCTAGATGCCGCACCGAGCCACTGCTGCTTGGTCCTCGCCGCCGCCAAGTACCCCTTCGCCGCTCCTATCTCCACCCGCACACTGCTGGCCAGACCCGAGGGGACCACCGCCTAGCCCCCCCTTCTTCTCCGAGCCGCTGTTGCCATCCTTTGCCATGCTTCTTCCTCCGCACCGCCTCCCCCTCCGTTTTCCCTTCTCTCAGCCACCTTTCACCCGAGATGCGAACCCCTTCTTCCCTCCGCATCACAGATCTGCGTGCCAGCTTCCTTGAGCGCGGCCCAGGCCCAAGCGGTCGAAGGTTCGGGCTTGGTCCAGGCCCACGCGCACACTTCTTTGAGCGCGGTCCAGGCCCAAGCGGCCACAGGCCCTGCCTCAAGCCCGATCCAGCACATTCTTCAGCCCATTCCAGAAGCCCACAAGCCTCTTTTGCTGCAGATCCGGACCATAGCTCCAATTAGCTCCCTGACAGCGCCATCAACCTCTTTGTGCTCGAGACTCCACAACAGATGCTTCCGGTTGACTGCATTCACCACAGATAATAGGTTCTTCCTTCTTTTGAGCTTGTTTGTCTAATTATGTTCTAGTTCTCTTGCATGACAGTCCCATTTTGAAAATTTACTTTTCTGTCAAACTTCAAAACCTAGAACATCTACTATTACACCCATCCTACTCACCATTTAAATTTAGATATTAAATTAGCACACCCTAGCGACAGGATATTTCTCAGCATCCATCGATCAGATTACTTTAAGATTAGAACGACTGTAATATGTACTTGCAACCTAACTTCTTATAGTGACTAATTTCATTTTTTAATACTGAAATAACCGAAATACAAATCGGTAACATTTAATTTTCAGTTACTTTTGTGCAAATTTGCTGATTTCCGAATTCATAGTAGGTTGCATTAGTAGGTTGTCCTGCATCACATTTGGTCAGTTAGGGTCATTAGTAACATTGCATTTCATATCATCAACTAGTGTAGTCCTTGCATGCCAAACCGTAGTGATAGGGAGTACCTCCTCACTCATTCTAAGACCCCTTTAGCTACCATGGATTCTAAGGTTCTGCAAGATTTCATGGAACGAATCGCTGCCTTACAAGTTGACCATGAAGAATTCAAGCGAGAGGTCCGTACACTAGTGCAACACATTAGGACTCCTGAACCATCAAGCCCAATCGCAGCATATCCGGAGTTTGGTTTGCCCACACCACCCATAGGTCTTTCCTATCTTCCTAGGAACCAACATCCTCCTGATCACTTGTGCAATCTTGATGAACGACTACTTCGTACCGTAGATGCCCCCACCTTTGCTGGTCAACTAGAGCCAAGCATGTATCTTGATTGGAGAGCAGCCATGGATAATTATTTTAAGTGGTACGAAATGACTGACTAGAAAAGTATGATTTGCCAAAATAAAGCTTATTGGGCAAGCTCACTGATATGCATGAGACCCAAAGGCTTCCTTGTATCACCACCTGGGAGGATATGAAAGAAAAGCTAAATGAGAAGTATCTGCCATTCTCTTACCGACAACGCCTTACGGATAGGTGGCAGAAACTAACTCAAGGAACATCAACCGTTGCCGATTACATTGCACGATTTGAGGAGTTTCATCTGAGGTGCGGTGTAATCGAAGAGGAGACTGTTATTCTCTCTAGATTTCGGGCAGGACTCCACGAGGAGATCCAAAAAGAATTAATCCTATGAGATATTACTATCCTTGGTCAAGCATACCAGTTGGCTCAAGATGTGGATAATTTCTTACGGATCCCTGTAGTGAGGCGTACCGACCCTCGACCCATGGCCTCAAGAGCCCGACCTAATCAAAATTATCTTCCGTAATCTAGACCACTTTCCAACCCTCCTAACCAGCCCGATTCTAGCCAAGCACCGACTAGGACATCCCTAATGCCTATCTAGAACCCGTCAAATGATAAAGAAAAAGGCATACTAGGTTCCAACCCACCCTCTAGAAGCCAAACCCAATGTTTCAGATGCCAAAAATTTGGCCATATAGCGTCCCAATGTAATGCCAAGACCTATCTAATGACTGAACTTGAAGTTAGGACCCAGGAGAATGAATGTGTTGAAGAAGTTTACGAACCAAATATCGAGAATTTTGTAGAAGACTTTGGAGACGAACAGACCGGATTAGAGTTTATCCAGGTTGAACCCCAAAAAGAGCCCACTGATCGGAATGACCAAAATCCTAGGCTTCATATGGTTAGGTGTACTCTAGCTCAGACTAAGACCGAACAAGATTGGCGTAGGACCTCCCTATTATATACACTCATTAAGATCAATGGTAAAACGTTCAAAATTCTATTTGATAGCGGGAGTTGCGTCAACGCCATTGCTTCTGGAGTTATTTTCTGCCTCGTTCTGAAATCTACCCCTCATCCCAACCCATATAATGTAGCTTGGGTAGATAAGACGTCCATCTCGATGTCGGAAAGTTGCCTCATCCTGATTCAATTCCTATCTTAAAAAGACGAAATCTAGTGTGACTGCATTTCAATGGACGTAGGTCAAGTCATTCTAGGGAGACCTTGGTTATACGATATGGACGTCATACTTCATGGACGTTCGAATTCGTGTAGCTTTATGTTTCGGGGTCGAAAAATTATACTAAACTCATTGCTTCCTAGAGAGCCCGCTCCTAAAAAAAAGAGTACTACTCTACAAAAAGATGAATTACCTCACATCATTACTCCGAAAGAGGTAATGAGGGATATCGAAAGCCAATCACTCGTGTTTTCCTTTATGGCTAGAACCATCAGTGTGGAGTCGAACCTTGAGCACCCACCGATAGTAGCTCTCCTATTGGAGGAGTTTCACTTTATTTTCCCTAAGGATATTCCAGATACACTTCCTCCGATGCGTGATATCTAGCACGCAATTGATCTCGTTCCTGGATCCTCCTTACCAAATCTTCCCTATTATAGGCTCAACCCAAACGAGCACACTGAACTGAAACATCAAGTTGACGAACTCCTCACCCGAGGGTATGTTCGCGAGAGCTTGAGTCCCTGTGTTGTACTTGTACTCCTCATCCCAAGTAAGATGGTTCTTGGAGGATGTGCGTTGATAGCCGTGCCATCAATAAAATCATGGTTAAGTATCGTTTTTCCATTCCTAGGCTGGACGACCTCTTAGATTTTATATTTGGTGCTACGGTTTTCTCCAAGATTGACCTGAAGAGTGGATACCACCAGATTCGGATTCGTCTCGATTGTTCATGGCAAGATGTCAGTATTGACTTCATGTTAGAACTTCCTCATACCTCTATCAAGCACGATTCCAATTTTGTGGTTGTAGACCGTTTCTCAAATATGGCTCACTTTATCCTCTGTTCTAAGACTTTTGATGCTTCTAGAGTTGCCAAACTTTATTTCAATGAAGTCGTTAGACCTCCTGACCTTCCAAAATCTATATATCTTATAGGAATGTTAGATTCATGAGCTACTTCAGAAAAATTCTTTGGCACATGATAGACACCAAACTAAAATTTTCTTCTGCCTATCATTCTCAAACCGACAGCCAGACTGAAGTTGTCAACCGTAGCCTTAGAAACCTATTAAAATATCTGGAAGGTAAACGTGCTAAGACTTGAAATTTAGTGTTACCGACAGCCGAGTTTGCATATAATAGTTCGGTCAATAGATCCTTAGGCATGAGTCTCTTCAAAGTGATGAACGGTTATAAATCTAGGCTGCCTATAGACTCGATTCTCATGTCTCATCAACATAAAGACTCTGAGTCTGCACAATCATTTGCATCACACCTGCATTCATTGCATCAAAAAATCAGCAAACTTATTCACTCTAATAACTTAAAATATAAATCTCTTGCTGATTTGCACATAAGTTATAAAGAGTTGAATGTAGGAGATTATGTCATGGTGAGAATTAGACCTAAACGACTTTCTTCGGAAACGTTCAAAAAGTTGCAAGCTCGTAGTGCAGGACCGTTCAAATCCTAAAGAAAATCAGTTCGAATGCTTATGTTATAGATCTTCCTAAAGACTATGGGATTAGTGTGACATTTAATATTGAAGATTTAGTCCCATACAAAAAGATAACATTCATTTCTTCTGACCCTTTTGTTGATACACCCGTCTTTGTTGATCATCTTGACCCATCACCTGCTACTAAACCTCCACCTCCAAAATTTCATGCACGCAGAGAACACATAGAACATATATTAGATGAGCAAGTTCTATCTACCAGGAGAGGAAGTTACTGATGTTATCTTGTTCAGTGGAAAGGTCGACCCAAATCGGATGTGACGTGGATTTCGCGAGCCGAGTTATAGTGCCTTGACCCCGACCTTCTATAGCAGTACGACAGCCGGCCAGACCTGCACTCGACGGGGTCGAGTTTTTTTCATCCGAGAGGAGTTGATGGGGACATCAGAGCTGATTATCTACCTGCCTAGTCCACCATCTTATTTGCATATTTATTTTATTTTTATTTTTGGGTTTGTTTGCATTTTATTAGTGTAGGGCTTATTTGTGTTATTTTTAGGCTTATTTGGAGTTATTTCTTTGTAAGGGGGTTTTATGTTAATTGTGTTTATTTGGGCCCTATATATAGGGGACTATCTTCATAATTAGGGTTTAATGAAGTGATTGAAAGTTTTCTCCCCCACGTCTCTTCTTCCTGTCTCTCTTCCTCCCTTCCCGTCTCTCTCTTCCTCCTCCCTTCTTCTCCCTCTTCTCCTCCTCTCTACCTCTCTTCTTCTCTTCTTCTCCTCCACTTCTCCCCCCCCCTCTTCCTCTGTCTCCTTGTTTTGTAGCAGCAACAGTCATCTCGAGAGTGATCTATCACCACAACATCCTTCCCGTGACCGGTTCTACATCAATTAATCAATAAAGCAATCCTCTGGGACTTCCCTAAAAGTGTCATTGAAATGTCTCAATGAGTTCGATATGCCCCAGTTGTCCCCGTGACATGAGTTACAAAATCTACACAGTCATCCCTAGAGCTTGGCTCGGGATGCCTTGCAGCGTCGGTCGAGAGCCAAAGTGCTCCACGACTGCAGGATCTAAATCTATAAAGTCGTCCCTGGAGCTCGGCTCGGGACGCCCTACAGCATCGACCGAGAGCCAAAGTGCTCCGCGGCTGCAGGATCTAAGTCTACAAAATCATCCCTGGAGCTCAGCTCGGGACGCCTTGCAGCGTCGGTCGAGAGCTAAAGTGCTCCGCAACTGTAGGATCTAAGTCTACAAAGTCGTCCCTGGAGCTCGGCTCGGGACGCCCTGCAGCGTCGATCGAAAGCCAAAGTGCTCCACGGCTGCAGGATCTAAGTCTACAAAATCGTCCTTGGAGCTCGGCTTGGGATGGCCTACAGCGTCGGTCGAGAGCCAAAGTGTTCCGCGGCTGCAGGATCTAAGTATACAAAGTTGTCTCTGGTGCTCGGCTCTGGATGCCCTATAGTATCGATCGAGAGCCAAAGTCCTCCGCGGCTGCAGGATCTAAATCTACAAAGTCCTCCATGGAGCTCGGCTCGGAACGCCCTGCAGCGTTAATGGAGAGCCGCTGAAGAGCTCCCCCGATCTGAGGGGGTGCGCCCTATGGCGTCAACGGGGAGCCGCTGAAGAGCTCCCCCGACCATAGTATTCGATAAGTACGCCTCCGATCTAAGGGGGGCGCCCTGCGGCGTCAATGGGGAGTCACTGAAGAGCTCCCCCGACCGCAGTATTCTACAAGTATGCCCCCGATCTGAGTGGGGAACGCCTTGCAGTATCTACAATGATGTCCCTTGAGCTGGGCTCGGGGTGCCCTGCATTGTGTCGATCACGAGCCAAAGAGCTTCCGCGACCGCAGGTATGTACAATGACGTTCCTTGAGCTGGGCTTGGGGCACCCTGCGTTGTGTCGATCGCGAGCCAAAGAGCTTCCGTGACCGCAGGTATCTATGGTGACATCCCAGACCCAAGCTCGGGGCACCCTGCAGAGTCGACCAAGGTCCTAAGATGCTTTGCCAACCGATCACCGAGTATTTGTTCGACAACATGCCCCAACCTGAGTTCGGGGCGCCCAATGTCATATTGATCATGAGCCAAAAGAACTTCCCATGGCTGCTTCTGTGTCGAGTGACGTATCATCCGAGTTCGGCCCAAAAAGCTCAGCAAGCTCTTTGCCAACTCTGCGGGAGTTGGCATGGTAACATGGAGGCAGAGCTGATCCCTAAACTACGCAGTTCGGGTCTTACAAGCTTAGCATAAAGTCTCAGGCAAAGTAAGTTCAAAACACCATGCCAGATTTCAAGGTAGTAAAGAAAATCCACTTCATTCATGTTGAAAATCCACTTCATCCTTGGACCCAGAATATAGAGCTCTTCCCTGCAACCTGGAGGATGGAGATGAGCTCAAGATAGATTAAAGGCAACGAAATCGGCATGTAAATACAAAAAGACCTAAGTAGCCTATTTAGCAAAAGCAAAAAGGGAAAAGAAAACTTAAAAAGAACAATCGGCTTGAACAAACTTCCGACCCAGTGTGGACACAAGTGTGGTGCATCCAAAGCAAGGAATGCAAGAAACTGCAGTAGAAACAATATAAGGGTCGACTCATGCTGTTAAAGAGTTGACCTCTGAAGAGCAAGGGTCGACTCATGCTGTTAAAGAGTCGACTCCTGAAGAGCAAGGGTCAACTCATGCTGTTAAAGAGTCGACCCCTGGTATGTTTCAGATTTAGGTAGAGATGGGAGTTGGTCTTCTACCTGCTTGAGACTCAAGTATTTGGGTCTTGAGAGGGCTAACCATTATTGGGCTAGGTTTAGGCTCAAAGGGAGAGAGAGCATGCAAGTCATGGGTGTACATGGGCTTGGGTTGAGTGCTTTCTCACGTGGTTTAGCCTAGGGGAGTTTTTGGATTTGGGTCATGATTAACCATGTATATATACACTCACATATTTTGTGTATGGATGGAATGAAATCAGATGAGACTCCTTTCTCCCTAAAAAACCCTATTCTCTTCTCTTCTCTTTCTCTCATGCACGTAAGCCGCCGTCCCTAGGAACTCTAGGCCATAAAGAAGAAAAGCCTATTTCCGCTCGGCTCTTGTTCTCCTCCACCATCAAAGAACCAGTGATCCACGCCTTTAGCAGCGAAGGAAAGTCTCCAGGTGCTGTGGTTTGAGGCGGTTCATCTTCTTAAGATTGGGATCAATTCCGTTCGGTCTCCCACAATTGGTACTAGAGCCACAGGTTGCTGATTCGGTGGAGAAAAATCAAAATTTGTGGTAAGCCTTCAAAACAGAATTTTCTGCGTTCATTAAATCTCTATTTGGTATTATGGCTTTAGAAAATCTCAAAGAAGATTTTGAGAAGTTTGATGGCAAGCGAAACTTCACCCTTTGGCAGCAAAGGGTGAAGGATTTGCTGGTGCAACAGTGGATCTATAAAGTCTTGGTTAGGAAAAGACCGGAAAGAATCAGTTTGGAAGATTGGGAGGAGTTAGAGGAGATTGCTTTTAGCACGATTCGTATGTGCTTGGCTGATCAGGTGCTACCTGAGATTTGCTCAGAGACAACGGATAGAGGGCTATGGGAGAGGTTAGAGAACACCTATATGGGAAAGAGTATGACTAATAAACTATGGTTGAAGAAACAGTTGTATAGTCTGCGGATGCCAGAGGGAGGAGATCTGATTTCTCATATTCAGAAGTTCAATCAAGTTTGCTTGGAGGTCATGAGCCTTGATATGAAGATTGAGGAAGAAGATAGGACCCTTCTACTGCTGTGTTCTCTTCCAGGATCATATGATGGGTTGATCACTACCCTGGTGTATGGGAAGGAAACCCTGAATTATGAAGAGGTGATTGGTGTTCTGCGATCTAATGAGCAAAGAGAGAAGATTTGCAAGGAAAGTTCTAACTCAGAGATTCGTGCTGTTAATGAGAGGCAAGGGAGGCATCGGAAAAGGGTTAGAGAGAAGTACAAGGCAGATCTAAGTCTCAGGGCAAGCAGAAGGCTTGGAAGTGCTACAAATATCATCAGATTGGACACATAAGGAGAAATTGTCCTTTGTTGAAATCTGAGAAGGAAAAGAACTCTTCCAAGGGTAGTTCGGCCAGTCATGGTGGTGCTCTTATATCTAAAGACAGTGGAGATAATATCCTGATTGTTTCAGATGGTCACATGAAGGAAGACAATCGGTGGATATTGGATTCAGCATGTTCGTATCACTACACTTCACATTGGGGTGGTTCGAAATCTATGAGAAAATCGATGGAGGGAGTGTGAGTTTAGGTAATGATCATCCTTGCAAGGTTGCTGGGGTAGGCACCATTAGGGTGAGGATGTATGATGGTGTCATTTAGAACATTAACCAATGTCAAGCATGTCTCGGAGTTGAAAAAGAATCTGATTTCATTAGGCTACTTGGAGAAGCACGGGTGTGCTTTTGGTAGCCAACCGGGCAGCGGCTGTTTGAGGATCACCAAGGGGGCCTTAGAGGTGATGAAGGGCAGAAGGATGGCTAATAATCTTTATGAGATAAAAGGCTTAGTGGTGACAGATGGTGTAGAGGTGTTGGCGGCAGCATAGGAGAAGCAGTTGGTCTACAAACTATGGCACTATCGGATGGGTCACATGAGCGACAAGGGGCTCACGGAACTCGGCAAGAGAGGTCTGATTTCAGTAGTCGGAAAAGGAAGGAAATGACATATATGAGCCTTGTATTTATGGCAAACAGCATAGGGTAAAGTTTGCCAACAGTTTCAAGCGGAGTGAAGGCGTTCTGGAGCTAGTTCACTCGGTTGTTTGGGGACCGGCACCTGTTTCAGCTAGAGGTGGAGCAAGGTATTTTTTGACCTTCATTGATGACTTCTCCAGGAAGGTATGGGTCTATTTGATTAGGGAAAAATCAAAGGTGTTTGCTCGGTTTAAATCCTGGAGGGTTGAAGTTGAAAAGGAAACAGGGCAGTCGGTGAGGTGCCTGAGGTCTGACAATGGAGGGGAGTACACAAGCTCTGAGTTCAGAAGGTACTGTAAAGAGAATGGGATCAAACGCCATTTCACAGTGAGGATGACTCCCCAACAAAACGGTGTGGCCGAGAGGATGAACCGTACATTGACAGAGAAGGCTAGGAGTTTGAGGCTGAGACATCACTTCCCAAAACTTTTTGGGGTGATGCGATAACTTTCTCTTGTTTTCTTGTTAACAGGTCCTCCAATAGAAAGCTTGATGGAGGCATTCCAAAGGAGATCTGGAGTGGGAAGAAGGTGGAGCTTGGCCACCTAAAGGTCTTCGGTTGCCCAGCCTATGCATTAGTGGAGGCAACCGAAAGAAGCAAACTTGATCCGAAATCGCAGAAGATGGTCTTCATCGGATATCCATAAGGGGTCAAGGGTTATTTGCTGTGAGATCCTCATTCACAGAAATACACCATCAGTAGGAATGTTATCTTTGATGAAGAGAGCATCCTAAAGAGGTCGGGAGTAGCAGATCAAACGCAAAAGGCTGGACAGGATAGCAGTGGACACCACTCACTAGCAGGTGATATTCCTTCAAATTCTACCTCAAAGCGTGTTTCTTTTGAGATGAAATTTGGTAAGCATGTTCCCACACATGTGGAGGACCAGCTAGGAGGGCCATCAGTCCAGGAAGAGGTGCAGGTAGAGCCACAGAGTTCCGATTTGAGGGATCTTGTCAGGGGAGTTGCACCGCACAGGCAAAAGCGCATCATCTTTATGCCTGTCAGGTATGGCATTGATGAGACCATCTTCTATGCTCTCATCACTGCCAATGGAGATCTAGAGATATTTGAAGATGCCATTGAGAGCTCAGAAAGGGAGTCATGGATTCAAGCCATGATGGAAGAGATGCAGTCCCTTGAGAAGAACAGGACATGGCAGCTTATGGATCTACCGGAAGGTGCTCGGGCCATTAGTTCTAAATGGGTTTTCACAAATAAAGAGGTGCTTCAGAGCATGGTGGAGTTAGGTACAAGGCAAGGCTAGTTGCCAAGGGGTATTCATAGAGAGAGAGAGTAGACTACATAGAGGTATTCTCTCCGGTAGTGCGGCATGCTTCAATTCGGGTGTTACTGTCTTTGGTAGCACAGTATGATATGGAATTGGAGCAGATGGATGTGAAGATAGCATTCTTACATGAGAGCCTATAGGAAAGGATATATATGCAGCAACCAGCTAGTTTCAGACAGCCGAGGTTGGAAGAAAAGGTGTGTTTATTGAAGAGATCTCTCTATGGTTTGAAGCAATCACCCCGACAGTGGTGCAAGAGGTTTGATACCTTTGTTCTTAGCCTTGGATTTTCCAGATGTGAGCATGATAATTGTGTCTATGTAAAGGATATGGATGAGGAGAATGCTCTATATTTGCTTCTATATGTGGATGATATGCTCATTGCCAGCAGGAGTATCAATGCAGTGAATGAGCTGAAATCAGCATTGTCTGCTGAATTTGAGATAAAGGATTTGGGTCCTTCCAAGAAAATTCTTGGAATGGAGATTTGCAGAGATAGAAGCAAGAGTGTCCTCCACTTGTCATTGGAAGGATACATTCAGAAGGTCTTGATGAGGTTTGGGATGGATAAATCCAAACCGGTTGGAACACCGCTTGCAAGCCACATATCTCTTTTGAAGTTGCAATGCCCCCAGACAGATGAAGAGAAAGAGTACATGAATAGAGTTCCATATGACAGTGCCATGGGCAGCGTGATGTATGCTATGGTGTATTGTAGGTTAGACATAGCACATGCAGTGAGCCAGGTGAGCAAGTACATGGCAAACCCGAAGAAGGAGCACTGGCAGGCACTGAAGTGGATATTTCGGTATCTACAAGGAACTCGGAAGCTTGGTCTGACTTTTGAGTAGCAAGATGGACATGGGAGGAACTCCAATGCCTCAAGGGAGTTTTTAGGTCCATTGAAAGGGTTTGTAGATGCAAATTTTGCAGATGATCTGGATACGAGGAGGTCTACTACAAGTTATGTGTTCAGCATGTTTAGTGGACCGGTTTCGTGGAGATCGACCCTTCAACCTATCACGGCCTTATCTACCACAGAGGCTGAGTACATAGGGATCACAGAGGTTGCCAAGGAGGCTCTTTGGTTGAAGAGACTCATTCAGAAGATGGGGGTGAAGCAGAGTACAGTAGTGCTGCATAGCGACAGTCAGAGTGCTCTGCAATTGGTTCAGAATCCAGTCTATCATGCTCGCACAAAGCATATAGACGTGAGGTACCATAGGATCAGAGAGTTAGTGGAAGATGGTGAAGTGATGCTGGTGAAAGTTCATACAAAGAAGAACCAGTCGGATGTACTTACAAAGATTCTTCCACGCGATAGTTTTCTCTCTTGTGTGGGGTTGATGGGGTTGACGAACCCGGTGGAGCTTGCAGAGGCTTTGGAGCACCAAGGTGGAGATTGTGGGCACAAGTGTGGTGCATCCAAAGCAAGGAATGCAAGAAACTGCAGTGGAAAACAGTGTAAGGGTCGACTCATGCTATTAAAGAGTCGACTCCTAAAGAGCAAGGGTCGACTCATGCTGTTAAAGAGTCGACTCCTGAAGAGCAAGGGTCGACTCATGCTGTTAAAGAGTCGACCCCTGGTCTGTTCCAGATTTAGGTAGAGACGGAATTTGGTCTTCTACCTGCTTGAGACTCAAGTATTTGGGTCTTGAGGGGGCTAACCATTATTGGGCTAGGTTTAGGCTCAAAGGGAGAGAGAGCATGCAAGTCATGGGTGTACATGGGCTTGGGTTGAGTGCTTTCTCATGTGGTTTAGCCTAGGGGAGTTTTTGAATTTAGGTCATGATTAACCATGTATATATACACTCACGTATTTTGTATATGGATAGAATGAAATCAGATGAGACTCCTTTCTTCCTGAAAAACCCTATTCTCTTCTCTTCTCTTCCTCTCATGCACGTAAGCCGCCGTCCCTAAGAACCCTAGGACATAAGGAAGAAGAGCCTATTTTCGCTCGGCTCTTGTTCTCCTCCACCATCAAAGAACTAGTGATCCACGCCTCTAGCAGCGAAGGAAAGTCTCCAGGTGCTATGGTTTGAGGCGGTTCATCTTCTTAAGATTGGGATCAGATCCGTTCGGTCTCCCACACCTGGCCACAGCAACAACTTCTGCGGCATCCCGGATCGTCACCCCCTCTGTGAGCTCGCCTGACTCGATGAGCCCGCTCGCCCCGGACATCATCCACCCTAGCATCTGTGGGTGTAGACGAAGCGCATTTTGTATTGGAAGCCCTTCGTGACGTCCGTGATGAGGTTCTTCGACCTCTCCTCAGACCGAGCTCCATCCGACGCAACTGCCTCGTCATGTCAGGCCATCAGGGTCTTATTGCTGAAGACCATCCCTGCAACTTCTCTCAGCAAAGAAGGTGGCTAGGAAAAGAGATAAATGTAAGAGAAATTGGGTGAAGGCTCCGAGACTCCCTCCCCAAGATCTTATATAGCCTACCTCAATGGCTTAGATTGGGTTAACCAAATGCCTAATTAGCTGGATCTCACCATGGGGCATGCCCAAAGGCTCCCTTGGCAGATCTTCCCAGATCATGATATTAAAGACTGAAACGGTTATGAGAGCCGCTTCGGAGAATAGGCCATTGATGGCTGACTCTTTGAGTTCCACCCAGTGACGCCTCAAAAAGGAGCATCCATGTAACACTTTAAAGAACTCCTACGACTGCTGCCGCCCCAACTGATGTGGCAGCTTCATCCATTCAAGCTCGGCTCGCAGGACTCAGGCTGGTGCTTAACCCCGAGCTGGATCCTATTCTCGGGCTGGTGCTTCCCCTCGAACTTATTCCTATTCTCGGGCTGGTGCTTACCCCCAAGCTCATTCCTATTCTCAGGCTGGTGCTTACCCCCAAGCTCATTCCTATTCTCGGGCTAGTGCTTACCCCCAAGCTCATTTCTATTCTCGGGCTGGTACTTACCCCCGAGCTCATTTCTTTACCCTCGAGCTCATTTCTATTCTCGGGCTGGTGTTTATCCCCGAGCTGGATTCTATCCTCAAATTGGTCTGTACCCTCGCGCTAGTTTTTCTGATTCCCCCGATGCCGCTCCCCTGAGTTAACCTCGGGGCACTCTGTGGAATCAAATAAAGATCTATGGGCTCGTTCGGTCGCAAGGATATCCTTAAGATGGGAAGTAAATGCCGAGCACAGAGACTTGGCAAAAGCTTTACATGAAAACTCAAAACACCAAGTAAAATGAGTTCAAATATTTCGACGGGCTTCAAATAGCAAAGCATTGGAAAAAGTGCTTCATTGATATTAAAAGGGGCAAGGATCGAGTACAAAAAGAACCGACCTTGAGGTTGGACTGAATACGGAAGGCCCGAGTGGCCGACTTTACAAAAAGAAAAATAAAAAGCTGGCTTAGTCAACTTGACCGACCTCGATACCAACCTCGAGGGCAGCTCCAGTTTCGATCCCAGCCTCGAGAATGGCTTCTGACTCCATCTTAGTGGCAACTTCGGGGACAATCTCTGGCCTAACTTTAGTGATGGCCTCTGCAGCACCCCCGTCCACTTCGACAGCTTCACCCAGATTCGACTGAAGACCCCTGAGGTCGACTCTAGGGTAGAGCCATTGGGCTTGACCACGGCAGTTCTCAAAGCCCTGGATCATAGCGTTGGTAGCCCCCTCCGCTAGCTCGTCAAGATATTCCTCCGACTAGTGGAACCTCCTAACGACCTTAGAGGCAAGCTCCCCCACGAGACTTTCAAGCCGCACGGCCTTCAGCCTCAAGGCCTCGGCTTCGTCTCACTGGTCATTTAGAGCAACTTCAAGCTCGGAGATACAGCCTTCAGCGGACAAACAGGCTCGAGAGTGCTCGGCCTCCATATCTTGGATTCGGGCGAGCCTGTCCTTAAGCAAGACTTCGGCCACCCGAATTTTCTTCCTGGCCCTTTGATGCCGTTGCTCGGCAGCCGCCGCCCTCCCCTCGGCCTCACACTGCCATTGCTCAGCAACCGCGGTCCTCTCCTCAGCCTCGTGCCATTGTTGCTCGACAACTGTCGCTCGTTCCTTAGCCTCCTGCTTCCAAAGCACGACATGCTCCATCCTCGGCCAGAGTACCCTCATCTCCCCTCATAGGCCAGCATGTCAGACACCAGCATGTCGACTACGTGGAGGAGTTGGCACGGAAGATAAAATGTTAGCGGAGGCCAAGCATTTAAGGAACAGGAGGATTGCGTCACTCACCATGATGCTGGTTGAATAAGCATGACGGGCGAAGTCGTCAAGGTCCTCCTCCTCCATTAAAGCTCGATCGCGTGGGAGCATGATACTGCGTAGAGCTCGCGAGCAACGTTGCCAGACTCAAGGGTCCATGTCGTCCTCGAATACATGAGATTGAGGCCGGGATCGCCTCCGTTCAAGCTCAGGGGGAATGGAGTCGACCCTAACCGAGGTTGGAGCCTCAGGAGGAGTCGCGGCCCCAGCAGAAGTCGGGACCCCGAAAAGAGTTGGGAGCTCGAGCCCACCACCCGGCTTGGGTCCCGATTCGGGTAACCGAGTGGCCTCACAAGCCTCCCGAGTTCGGCCAACGGTCACCTCTACCACTGAAGGGGATGCCTCGACCTCCCCTGAAGGAACATGCACGGATCCGGGCTGAGCTGAGACAGTGGCCTCAATCAAAGCAGGCTCACCCTGCTCAATCTTAGAGCCGGGGCGGCCCTGGCTTTCTTCGGCTTTCTTTCAAGCTGAGTTCTGTCCGAGGCGGCCACCCTCTTCCTATACCTAGCCATCAACGTCTTGGTGCTAAAAATCATCCCTACAATTTCTGGCGGTAAAAGCCTATCAAGCTCCGGTATGGAAAAAGGAAAAGAGGAGCAGCTGCACTATCCGTACCCCCAGGACGAGCTGGGCTCAGACCAATATTCATTAAGGCCTCCTCGCTGAGCAGGTCGGGAAGCCATAGAGTTCCTTCCAGTCCAAGCAAACTATCTAGAATGCTCTGCTCAGACTGTGACAACTGGGGGAGCTTATTATTCACCATGGCCCATGGAAAGCTCTAGGTCGGGTTAAATCCCCATGACTGCTCGAAGAAAACAAAGAAGAATTTATCCTTCCACCCATGAATAGAGGAAGGAATGCCCCGGAAGAGCTTGCGGCCTCTTTGGAAGGATAAGTACCACCATCCTTTGTCTGCGGGATTGCCTTCAATATAAAGCAACTCCAAAAGACACTCATCAGGGGAGGCAGACCATGTGCAAGGCAGAGAGCGAGGAAGCCAACTATCATTCTCCATGAATTCGGGGCGAGCTGTGCGGGCATGAGATGGTAAGTCGTCAAAAGCTCATCCACGAACTCATGCAAAGAGAACCTGAGCCCTGCTCAGAGCGTCTCTACATACACCCCTATCCAACCTCTAGACGGGTTGGTGACTTGCCCCCAAGGTCCAAGACCTTAAGGACGAACTCCAGAGAAAAGAAAAATCGGTCTCAAACCGAGCCCAGATCCTCGTCACTCATGAGCGAGCCGGTCCCATACGGACCTTGGCCCACCTCGAGCTCAGCCTCCTCCACATCAGAAGAGGCTTGAGCTCGAGATGAACCTGCACCGAGCATCAGGGCCCTCGTAGGCGAACTCATCGCCTTGGTCACAAAATCACAAAAAGGGGGAAGACAAGAAGCTCTCCGAGCGACCGAAAAAGGGATAAAACACCTACCCAAAGGTTCGCCGAAGAAGATGACCGGAAAAAGAATAATGATCGCCGGAGATCGAGAGCAAGGCCTGTCGCAAAAGTTGCCGGGAAGTTCCCAAAACACCCAACGAGAAGCTCGAACACCACGACAATGGTGGCCGGGGAGAAAAGAGGTAGAGGCTAAAAGGATCAAATAATGACCCTAGTGTCCCCTCCAGATCTTATATAGCCCACTACAACGGCTCTGATCGGCTAACCCGAGCGATCAAGCAGGCCAAATCCCTCCACATGTCAGGCTCAGAAACGACCTCAGCAAATCTTCCCAGATCGCGGCACTAAAAGCAAGCCATTATGGGGGAGCGCTTCGGGTAACAGAGCATTAATAACTGCCCTCTTGCGTTCCATCAGGCGAGATGCTTCGGAGGATGGGGTATTAATGATTGGCCCCCTTCGCATTCCATCCAGCAATGCCTCAGAAAGGAGCATGCACGTGGTACATTTAAAAGCACCCACGATCATTTTTGCTTGGAGCAACGTGGCAGCCTAAGCCACCCAAGCCCCGTTCAGAAAGCCCGACTCAAAGTTATCGGCTACGATAACACACAAAGTGTTCCCGACTCAGTGCATGCATCTTCATAAGCGCTTAACCTCATCGTAGGCCAACCAGCAATCCAACTACTTCCTTCGCCCGAGCTAAAAAGCAACTTGACCTCGAAAGTCCAGGGGCAAATGATGGGGAGCAAAATGGATCGTCCTGCTCATTACAATAGAGCCACCCAATTTTAGCCAAATAAACCCCAACATCAGTTGAGCCGGGCCTCGGCCCCGCTAAGAGTCAATCCGAGCTCGAATTTTGTTGAGGGCTCAGCCGACCTTAGACGGGTCTCTCCGCTGCCACAACCTGCGCCAACCTTCTCCGATGCTCATAGCAACAGGCCCTTTTAAGAAGGACAAAGCCGTGAGGAAAAAATTGTCGTACACGAGCCGCGCATGATGTTAAGCACGTGTGTGCTCCCCCAAAGCAGATAATACATCGCTCTCCGCTAAGCTGCTCCAGCACTCTACATAGACAACGCGCCCTGGCCGAGCTCGGGGCGCCCCTATATTCGCCGACGCACCCCGACAAAGCTCGGGGTGCCTTATCCAACAATGCGTCCCGACCCTCGAGCTCAGGGGGCTTCACAGAGCACACCTCGGAATTAGGGATGCTAGGCCGATCTTAGCACCCGCCAAGCCGCTCTTGTCGAACACATGATGCAACCTCACCAAGCTCGGCCTCACCTACGGCTGCATCCACGAGCCTGCCTATGCTAGCCTACGTGGTCGTACACTGCGACGCCTCCGCGCCATGCCTTGTTTACTGGCCAACAACAGTCAAGAACAACGCCATGCTGCTCCAGCCATACCCTGCTACAACTGTCAACGCCTTACCGTTTACCAAAACGGACTGCACCGTGCACCTCAAGCAAGTTCCAGCTACGCGCCGTCTGGAAGCCACTTCCTCTCGTGATGAGGACGGGCCATAGCTCCACCGCCTGGGCACCTCTATAGGGACTATAAATAGCCCCCTCAGGTAACACCTAGGAAACTTTTGATCTATCTGAGATCTACTCAAACTTGAGCATCGGAGGGCCCTCACCGGAACACTAGTGAGGCTTTGTGCAGGTATGCCATCGTGCAAGAGGTGGCTCGCCCTCTTTCTCAATATTCCGGTGGCTCCCTCGACTCCTCCGACATGGTCACCCTCGGGCCAAATTTGAACCATAACAAAATTCATTGCTTAATAGGCGATATAAATTTGGCTACAAAAGCCTTTTACTTATTATACTTTATTGTACTATTATATTAAATTTTAAAAAATAAAAAATAGAGAAAAAAATCATACTTCGCTGGTATTTATGATGGCAGCATTAATGACTAGAGTATATGGACTCCAATATTAATGATGCTAGTATTAGTAATTAAAATTTTTAATAATTATTAAAAATTATTTTTTAATATATAAAAAATTAGACTGTAATTTTTATTATTTATTATAATTTATTATATTATTAAAAATAGAAAAAATTGTACCAAGTGCATCCCACCGGATATGCGAGTTCCATTTAAGTCCCGTTTGGCAGAGCTGCTGGCAGTAGAGCTTTTTGAAGTAGAGTTTTTATAAAAATCTATTTGCCATTTGGTAACTATCTTTCTAAAATGTTGTGTATGTATTTGGCACTTTTATCATGAGTATATTGGTATAAAAAGAAAAAAAAAATTATAATTCAAAACAGCTTTCTGACGAGGCCTAGAAGTACTTTTTCAGGAAGCTCCATCTCCACCCAAAAAGCTATCTTAGTTTTCTAATAAAGTTAAAATAGTTTTTCCATTTTTTTATAAAATATTTTTATTTTATTTAAAAATACTTTTGGAGAGTTAAAAAATATTTTTTTATTCTCCAAAACTCTTGGTGGAAAATTCACCACCATGCGTTCTACCGTGTTCCACTTTTTGTTGTTAACGGCGAAATTCACTAGACCATGTGCGGCCGACAGTGACATCTCTCGCGTGTTAAACTCTCTCTTTTCTCTAGAAAAAAAAAACTCTCTCTTTCCATGCAAGTTAAAAAATGCATCTAATAAATTGCCAGTAAGTTAATAGATGTCATTCAATCTCGAGATTCACGCCAACACACCAAAAACCAAAAAAAAAACAAAGGCCACCACAAGTTGCTCGAGAGCGCTGCACTCGAGATCAGCTTCCCTTTTAACTGCAGAGATTCTCCAACTCCTCGCACCACCGGTCTTCTGACTTCCTTCCCTCTTCTTCTCCTCCTCCTCCTCCTCCTTTCTTTCTTCTTCTTCTTCTTCTTCTTCTTCTTCTTTTTCTTCTCCTCCTTCTTCTTTTTCTTCTTCTTTATATATATATATATATATATATATATATATATATATATATATGAAAACGGCAATTCATATAGCTCTAACGTGAGTACATCCAACCAAATCAAAAGAAAATAAAAAGTGGAAAGGAATGGGAGTGTCAGCTACAGATGTCCAAATGAGCTCTCCGGAGTGCCGGGCGACGTAGGAGGCGACCCAATCAGCTGCTATGTTCATCTTCCAGTACACATGTGTTGCCTGAAAATCACCCATCTCCTGAACCAATCTCCGGATCTCTAGGATGAGAGGGTGATTGTCACCGTACCTGTCCACACCCCAGATCCAATCGATCACCACAGAAGAGTCCCCCTTAGATGCACCTGCTCGGCGCCGAGAACCCTCTGCGCATACGATAAATCCTCTCAAGCAGCCCGCAGCTCTGCCCCAACAACGGTGAGCCCTGGCATGCGATGGCCACCAGTTGCTATCAACGTGCCCAAAGAGTCTCTGATCATAAATTCCACACTTCTAGAAACACCATCCACCGACCGACTACCATCAAAGTTCATCTTGAGATGACCAAGGGATGGGGGCACCCATGAAACAAGGGCGAACTTGGGCGCTATAACAGCAGAAAGAGTACCCCATAAATCCCTGGACATCTCAGAAGAGAAACATGTTCATCACCTTTCTCAAGAAGAGTTCAGAGTTCAAAACTGAAGCTTCTTGTATTGACTTATGAAATCACATCATGACACGCAATAAAAGGTAAGCCTTTTTTTGTGGTGATTAATAAGGATCTGATAGCCACCAAAAATCTATCACATACCTCAATTTAACAATTTCCAGCAATTAGGGTTATGGAGGCTTTGCACTCCAACAATAACAATCCTATTTTGAAACCATTATAGCATTTTTTTTTTGAGAGAAACATAGGGAGATTCACCTGTATCTATAACTACCTAAGTCAAAACAAAAAAAAAACTTGGGTTATACCATCCTTGCTCAAATCCAAAATCTCTTGTTGTTAAATAAAGAGGTGTGACCAGTGTAATAAGACCTGATTCACAATTCTTGTTGGAATTAAAACTTGGTTTTTCAAATCTAGTGAGTGAGTTGCCTGTTGAAGGTATAATTTGAATTATAGATGTTTCTTTGAACTGTATGGACATGTCTTGATAAGTCGCATCTAGAAGCCATCACAAATCGGCGATAATTTTATCGATTTCGACAACCATACCATGTCCTAATGCAGCTTGAGACTTCTCGAAGCCATCTTATATGGCCAGTTCCATGGATTGTGCAGCAAATTCCGGCACATTGGCAGGTAGTTGAAACCTTCCGATTTTGGGAGAGGGAACGGTCGGCAATGGGGTGAGGAATATCAGGGTTCTGGACACCAGCAAGCGCAGATATCCCAGATGCTGAACTCAAAGAATAAAATGGGAGGCCTCAAGCCCATCATCAAATTTGCCCAGGACATTATGGGTTAATTAAGTACCTTTTTGGTGGATGCATATAAACTTGAAGTAGTATGTATAAATTTATGCATGGATAAAGCAGAATGTAGGCATCTTGTTCAATTTTCATTCATCTCTTGACCTGGCCAAAATCATGCATGTCCATCACAAGTTGACATGTGGCAGAGAAGGAAATTAGTTTTAGTTGGACTCAAATTTCTAGACTAATCTAGATAAAGAAGGCTAAGTAATAGTTCTCTATTTGATTCAAAACTCTATAGTCCAACCCTAGTGGGACAAGGACTCTTCATCTATAAAAAAAAAGGGCTCAGGGTACTAGATATTCATCTCAAATTATTATACATTACTCTTCTCTTTTATCTTTTCTCCTCTTTTCTAAAGCCCTGTGTAACTTAAGCAACGGAGCCCCCCCCCCCCCCCCCCCCGGCCTAATTAGCTCCGATGACCTCCATTGTTCTTATTCTTTCTTTGTGTGTAGGTTGGCTGGTGCTCTCCAAGTCTTCACCATCATCGACCTAGGTTTTGCTGCCAATAGATTAGCCTACGACTAATCATCTTCTTTTACTAGATCTAAGCATCTTTAGCAACAATCTCATCATAAGGGCATCCACAAGCATCTTTGTGGTTGACATCTCATTCACGGCCATCCTCGAGCGTCACCTTCTCTCTGCATGGTATGCACGCCCTGAAAGATTGTGATGCAAGCTCCTACCTCGTGGGTTGCCCTCCATGCTGCCTGTGAGTGAGCATCTTGTGCACAGGATGCACGACCATGCCAGCCTGATTGCAATGCTCCTCGGTACTTCAAAACCCAATCTACAACCAACTCCTCTTCTGCAACATCTCTCATGGTGTCTCTATTCTGACAAGCCCCTTTATTGTCATCGCATCGTCCTTAACCAACACCTTGCCACTATCACCAAGGTTGAGCGTGCGATCGCCACAATAGGGAGACTATCACTGACATTGCCGTTGCATCGCCATCCCTCTCCGTTAAGAGATCATGCGCCACCATCCCTCCCTGGTAAGAGATTATGTGCCGCCATCCGTTCCTCTCCATCAAGAGGTCTTATCATCACGACGGTGGCCGAGCGAGCAAGGCCAATCGAAAGGATTCCTCCGTGGCTGATTTCTCTTCCACGACTGTCCCCAAGCATTGCCTTCTCCTTGAGCACCACTTCTCACCGTCCAAGCCATTGAATTGGCTAATGGCAACATCTTCATCGATTTCTCCCTCCTCACCAATGTGACATCTTCATCAATTTCTCCCTCTTTGCCATCACCGCGGATAGCCTTAGATCCAAGCCCTCGCGAGGAAGGAGAGAGAGAGTAGATTGGACTCAGCTCCAGTGGATCCAAAAGAAAAATGCGACCCATGGATCTTGATCCGATCTATGTAACTTAAGCTGCCCTGGGTTCGAATCCAAATCTAATCCGGATTAGACCCGTGGACTCAAACCTAATCCATTTGGGTAAAAATAGCTCGACATATCATCACAACGTCATCAAGTCATATCATCAACCATGCAAGCTGCCATATGAGCAATAGCATGGAATAATGCCACATCATTTTGCCAAGTTAGCAAACACATCATCTTTCATGTTAGCATCAAAACAGCTTAGTCTACATCATCAACTAGATCATCATTGACAGTCATCATCCAGCCTTATCTATTATATTAGCTGCCACATCAGCGTAGGTGTTGCATCAGCATCTTAGGTTGACTAGCTTGGTACATTGCCTAGATTGGTCTGAATTAGTCTAATTCCTTTGATCGCACTATTCACCCATTTTTGAAGAGATTTTGGACCATTTCAACCGGTTCCTGACATTTTCAAGTGTAATCTTTCCATTTTTGGCCTCTATTTACCCTAATTCTACCTCTACAATTGGTTTTATGCATCTATTTCCTCGGTTCACCATCATGTACTTGCAATTATGGGTATATTTGATATCTCTTTGCTTATTTCTCAATGACTCAGTTTGAAACCTAAGAGGAGGCAACAAGATGATCGCAATTAGACCAGGCTACAATATACCTCATGGGCCTCAAATAGGTATGCACACATATGCCATGTGTAAATTGAATATTCATTAAACTAACCACTTGTGAATGGTTTAAAATATGTGAGACCTAGCTTTGATAACCCACAGCTCCTCCAAAATCAAGCCCTAGATCCATCGGGGCATAAAGGCAGCTTTGGCCATGCAAAAAAAATCTAGATCTATCTAGACTTTCTAAAGGCTCCTCATCTAGACTTTTTAATGGCTCCTTGAGACCGACCTCCTAATGCCTTCTTAAGACCATCCTACAACAACTCCTAAAGATCGGCCTTCTAATGGCTCCTTGAGAACAATCTGTAACAGTTTTTAGAGACCAATCTATAACAGCTCCTTGAGATCGACCTATAACCGCTTTTGGAGATGGACCTCCTAAGGGGCTTTTTGAGACCGACCCATAGCGGCTTCTAGATACCGACCTTCTAACAACTCCTGAAGACCAACCTTCTAATGGATTCTAGAGACTGACCTCACTCGATAATGGCTTTGGTTGTCCATTGGACTAAGGCAAAGATGAGCTAACCTTGCACAACAACAGCTCTTAGAGCAGACCTAAAGAATAAAGATCCAATAAGCCAAACTCCAAGACTTCACGAACTCCAAAAATGGTCGAGCTTTGGGGCAAGGGTCTAGAAGCTGACTTATACACAAACAACTTTCTGAAGCCTGCCTCAAAAGAGTTTGCAGTCTCTATGAGCCGACTCAAGTAATAATAGCTTGCAAAAATATGACCTCTAAGCCTATGGCCTCCAAAAGCTAGAGTAGGGAACAAAGGTCGAAGAGCCAACTTCAACAGCTCTCAGGCTAAAGAGCCGACTTCAACCATTCTCAAATCAAGAAGCTGACCTCAATAGCTCTCAATACAAAGAGCAGATCGCAATAGGTCTCAAAATAAGAAGATCTTGACGGCTTAGATCAACCAAAGATCTATACAACTGATCAAATTCCTACCATGACGAGATGCTACATATATCATCATACAAGTTGCCAGCCTTTTTGTATTCCAAATGAAGCTGTGCAAAATAGCATGCCAAAAATTTTTAATTACCACTTCAAGTCATCATGATCTAAATTTGTGAGCTACAACCTGAAAAATGGACAAAATATGGTGGATCATACTTGATAATATACCAACCCACCTCTCCACTTCATTAGCTCGTGCAAGAAAAATGGTTCGGGCATGAAAATAAAGGCATATAATGTGCCCAATGAGGTCTGCCTATAATAAGCTGACATGTGGCATAGTAGGGACCATTTCAGTTGGACTCAAATTTCTAGGCTAATCTAGATAAAGAAAGCTAAGTGATAGTTCTTCATTTAATTCAGGACTCTAAAGAGTGCAACCCTAATATGACAAGGACTCCCCATGTATAAAAGGATGACTCAGGATACCCTGTAGATTATACTATACTACTCTTATTGTTGCCCAAGGTGACAAGCCAAGAGGGGGGGGGGGAATTGGTTTTTCTAACTTTTTGATTCCTTAATCGAGTTAATTGATGAGAAAGTAATTGTAGTAAAGTAAGACAATACACAATGCAAACACACAAGAAATATAGTAGTTCGGTGCTCTCCTAAGCACCTACATCCACTCCCCAAGCGACCCCTTGGGAATTTACTATAATCCCGCGGATTACAGTTGGATTGTTTTTCGGGCTCACAATCCAAAAACCTTTACACTTTGGTTTTCCGGGATCACCAAGAACCTATGTTGGTTTTACGGGCTCACCAACGAACCTTCACAATTGGTTTTACGGGTTCACCAACAACCTACGTTGGTTTTACGGGCTTACCAACAACCTACGTTGGTTTTACGGGCTTACCAACAACCTACGTTGGTTTTACGGGCTTACCAACAACCTAACAATGTTGGTTTTACGGGCTTACCAACAAACCTTACAACAAGAGTAATAAGTAAAGAATGAAAGCTCCTAAAAGAGCAAATAAAACAATTATGAGCTACAAAGAAGAGTTTAGAATATAGTTATTCCTTTAATAAGGCTCTTCTCTTCTTTGTCAAGATTGATTCACTCTTTAAGGATTGGTGGAGCTCTTAATGTCTCTTGAAATCTGCTCAACCACTTTCTTTTGGCTCTTTGAATGAAGCAATTGAATGAAACTTGCCTTGCTAGGGTTTTCTCTTGAATGCACTTGATGTATTTTCCAAAGCTTGCTTCCTCTGATGAATACTCCCTCTTAAATACTTCTCCAACCTCCAAATAGTCCTTTCTGACCGTTGGATTGAAGAAACTAGCCGTTTATTGCCGTTGGGAGTTCAAAAAGCACTTCTGCACAACTAGCCGTTATGCTTCTGCCCGTGCTTGGGTCGACCCAAACTTTTCTTGGGTCGACCCAAACCACTGTTCATCGGACTTGGGTCAACTCAAGCTTTTCTTGGGTCGGCCCTCTCAGAAAATTCAGAACCTTGTATTTCAGCCTTCCTTCACTTGGGTCGACTCAACTCTTTTTGGGTCGACTCAAGGATCAGTTGGGTCGACTCAATTTTCACTTGGGTCGACCCTCTCAGGGATTCCAGAGACTTGTTTTTTTGACATTTCAATCTGGGGTCGACTCAACTTTTTCTAGGGTCGACTCAAGGTTGGGTCGACCCAAGGTTGGGTCTACTCAAGTTCAGTTAGGGTCGACCCTCTCAGGGATTCCAGACTTGTTTTCTTGAGGCTTGAGGATGGGGTCGACTCAACTTTCACTTGGGTCGACCCAAGTACTGTTCATCCGTGCCATAAGTGCTAGAATGTGCCAGAATATTTTTTGATGTGCCGGGATCGACTCCACCTCTTCTAGGGTCGACTCCTACTTTGTGCCAAGTGTTCCAAAGGCGTGCCACTTCGTTTCAAGGCGTGCCAAATGTATCGGGGTGACTCCAAACTAATTGGGGTCGACTCTAACCATGTTTTTCTGCACTTTGAAGGTTAGTTATGCACATTGAAACAACAATATGATATTTCAAGCAAATTACGATGCAAGGCACAATAGAGTTTCATACCCTTAATAGTGGAAATTACCGAATTGCCCTTTTAGGTATTTTTAACGTGAAACTTTGCCAAAATGGATTCTTAAGCTTTCTACTATTCTCTATTACAAATTTTATCTCGTTTATCAATTCTTGAGAGTGGTTTTGACCATATAGTCCTAATGTATCATGAGTGTATCAAGGGTGTGCCATTTATCAATGATGTATCGAGTTAATTTGTATTTCTAATTTGATATGGCCTCAATGGTTGTGTTAATCATCAAAATAACATTATCATCCTCAATCTCCCCCTTTTTGATGATTACAAAATATTGAGTGTAAGCAAATTGGCATTCATATGAAAAGTTAGATTTAACATTCATAAAGTACTTTTGGTTCAAGAGTTTCAAAGTAGTCTTATTTAGAGTTTGTATAAATGAACCAAGAACTCCCCCTATCCTATCCAAATGGATGCCAAATGAGTTTTAGCTTTGCTCCCCCTTACTCTTGTATTTCATTAAGACAAAATTTTCAAAAGTTTGTGTCAAAGCAAGAGTTTCAAGTCATGTATCGATTCAAGAAAAATCTCTATGATTATGTGCCAGATTCAGATTTTCTCTTTGTCAAATGTCTCCCCCTTAAGTATATAATACATGTCTCCCCCGTAAGTATATAATATATACCTTTTATATTTTCTCCCCTATACTGTTTTTCTTATAGAATTTGCTTCTAGTTTCTCCCTTATATTTTCTTCCCCTTTTTGTTATCATCAAAAAGAATGAATAACAATGAAATGGATAGCATTGTAATGACAATCACAAAGATCATAACTCAAGAAAAACATTGTCTATGCCAAAAGCACTATGTTTTAGAGAAGAAATACAAACTACCACAAAGAGCAAATATAAGTCAAAACAAATACAAAGTTTGGGAGATACTTTAAGAATGTACTTCATGATAATGCTTTAGAGTTAATCAGCTTTAACATTAATCAACATATTTCAATCTAAGCTGATTGATGTTCAATTCAAAACATAAAGCACTATGAGCATATACTCAGATATTTCTTTTTTTTTTGACAATATCAAAAAGATTGCAAAATAATGAAATATTTAAGCACAAGACAATATTTCATTCATTGCATGCCAAATTATTGCAAGAATATAAATTATGTGACTCAAGACAATACTGTCAGGGCAAGATAATGAGTATAGATCAGAGCCAATTAAGATAGTTTTAAAATTATGATTGGATCACATCAAAATCAAGGATGAAAAGTTTGGCTTTAAAAATGAGACATTTAAGATGTGAGCCAGAAGAGATCTCTAATTATAGATTCCAAAGATAGTTTTCAAATCAAGTGTAGATAGAATCTTTTTCAAGTTATTTCAAGAAGTATCAAGAATAATATTCAAAGAAGGCACGAATGAAAATCCAATATTTTTTTTAAATATATTAAGTATATAGCAAAATGAGAGCAATCTAATTAATTTTCAGAGTATAGTATAAAAGCAGATAAAGATCAAAACTTATATACTCGAAAAACATAAGATTATGTTGAATCCTTAATTCTTAATGACTTCAAAGTTCTTTCATGATATAAAAGTATTGAGGCATAGATACCAAAACATGAATTTATGCAATGTAGGATACATAAAATTCAGGGCTTTGAAAGTTCTTTTAAAGCTCTCTTAAAGACTTTCTTTTACTCCTTTAAAGATCATAGCATCAAAATCAATTAAAATAAATTGGCTCAAGATTGAAACACTAAAGTGCAAGCCAATAAAAACTCATGAGTAGATTCCAAGATAAATTTTCAATACTAAGACAGATGGAATCCTTTTCAATTAATTTTCAGAAATAAATGATTTACCGATGAATATAGATGGAAATCCAACTTTCAAAAGATATTCAATGAAGCACAAAGTTTAATACCACTTTACATTTAGTATTCTTTGTCTCATCTTTAGATGCGAATTTATACGATTAAGTTCTATATGATCTCTCCCTCTGAAATTTTTTTTCTCCCCCTTAATTAATCATTCCATTTGAGAGTTTAGAGTTTGAAGATAATTTTCAATAAAGAGATTGAGTATTTAAAGCTCCCCCTCAAAAGATGCATTTTCTTTCAAATTTTTTTTTTTATTCTTCTATAATATCAAGAATGTAGAGTGATCCAAAATTTTTCAAAATTTATAGCAATCACTCTTTTTAATCTTTCAAGAATAAATTATATTTTTTCTTATTTTTTTTGAATATGTATGGAAATATTAATCAGAAAAAAATTCTTTTGAAGTTCAAATTTCTTTCAAAAGTAATTACATTTTCTTTTCTATAAGAATTATTGAAGTGAGTTGAAATATTTTAATCTTTAGGATCATTAACTCTCTTCTTAAAAATAGCTTTTATTTTTAATGATAGAAGCATTTAACTATGCAGGAGTGTATATTCAAAATATTAATTTCTTAGTCATAGTTTTTCAGCAATGTATATATGAAGCACCATAAATCTTTTTAATATCAAAATAACATCATATGTTTAGAACCATTTGTTTGCAATCAAGATCATTGAAAAATACATCATTTAGACTAATTTCAGTACACTTATAAGATAAAAAATGATATGTTTCAGATGCGTATCGGAGCAAACAATCAAGGTATCAAAATTAATTCTATTTTTCTTAAGCTGTAGTTTTTATCTAAGAATCATAGTAAATTATTCTCCAGCATGATGCAATCTTTGAAGCATATAATAAAAATTACAAAAATGTAAAGATATAAGCATTTTATATGGAGTTTAAACTTTTTCACTAGGTCATATTCTGAATTTCATAAGAGTTTTCAAGGAGGCTTTCAAAATTTATAATTTGAGATATGTATCTTCTACATTGTAGCTCATCTTAAGTTATTAAGATTGAAAATACATATTTCAAGCACATCAAAGCACATTCAGAATCTTTGTAGTTAATATTGAATTTTGGTACAAATTGGAGCAATTTATTATGTACCAATGTTAGGCAAGATAAAGGATAACTCAGAAATAATTCATTCTACCTAATTTGCAAATTTAGATTATTATTTTCTTTTATTTTTCAGAATATATTTACTAAAACAAAATGATTTTGTTGTTGATAACAACATATTTCAATCAAATTATCTAGGCATGAAGCATTACAAATTATATTTAGAAAAGATCTTTGTTATTTGAATATTGAAAACACATAATTCAAAACATCATGTCACATGCAAAACATAATATGCATTAAGTCATAACATCATATATTAAAACATTAAGAGCAAGCATGTCAAGGATTAAAATCAATTCTTTTCAATATAAAGTTCCCCCTATTTAAATACAATTTAGCACTGATTTTATCTTTTCCAAAAGAATGCTCACACAAGTCTCACAAATATGCCGAATATATTATCTTTGTTTTGCCTTTCCTTAAAATTGGAGTATTTGCTTTTACTTAGCTTATACTTTTCTTAAATAATGTTCATTTTTTTTTCTTTATCTCTCTTTCTTTTTATTATTTCAAGTAATTTATATGAAAGAGTAGAATAAGAAAAATAATCTAATTATGCTCAAGCATTCATAGCTCCTCACAAGTTATTTTAAGTCAAAATTTTAAGCATAAACTTGTGTATTTCATGGTTATGATATAGACAAAGATATATTTTAGTTTGGACAGATCATGAAACAATTTCTAAAAGCATAAGTCAATCAATACATATATAGACATGATACCAAAAAATTAATAATTAAATACTTTAATCATGCCACAATAAGATTTAAGTTATTGACTTTGCTCAACTAATTTATGAGAGAAGTATTTAAAATTATCGATTCATTCTGCATTCTTCAAGTCAAATACCTACTAGATTTCTTATGTGTAAACGTTTGGCTGAAAAATGTCCCCTTTTTTGTTTGCATGTGAATGTTTATTGTATCTTACATGAAGGTGTCCTTCAAGTTGACATCTCTCATTTTCTTGCTCAAGGATCCTGCATTATTAACAAAATCCTTTTCTTTCTTGAAGGAAAATCATTAGTTTCTTTAAGATACAAAACATTCATACAACATATTTCTTAACTAGATGACTCAACATAAGATATGACAATAATTGAAAATTGAGCCACTTTACTCAAGAGATTGCCTAAATATAAGTAAGCACATATCACTTGAACTAAAGAGATAGTTTCATGAACCAAAATGGTTCAAGGACAAGCATGTGAGGCAATAGGAAGATTCATCAAGATCAAATCAATTTTTTTTGTTTTCAGAATCAATTTAGCTTAGATTCTATTTGCTTAAGATAATTATCAATGAGACATGCTAGCTAAGTTTTAATCAAATTATCTTAAACAATTGTTTCTATCAAAATTCAGATTGTTACATAGAATCAAAATGATAAACTAAATTCTCAATAAAAGATCTAGTTTTAATAAGAATAATATAAATTGATATTTCTACAACTAGTATCTTTTCATTGAATATTCTATATGCATTGCTTAAAGAGTAATATCCAAAGAAACACTTGTTTTATCAGATTTGGCATATATTTCATTCTTAAGAACATAATATGTATAACTGAAAAATATGAAGGTATGCACCATTTGATTTTCAGTTTTTCATGAGTTCACATGGGATTTTTTTTAAAAATAGATTTAATAGAAACCTTATAATATGACAAGCTGTGATGATAGTATTAATCAACTGCTATCACAAAGCATTGTCCTTACACAACAAAGGTTCTATTTTTATATTTTTATAACTCCTATATGCAATAGTATTCTTGGTGCAAAAATAATTGTATTCAATACCATTTTCTGTGCAAACCTTATTGACAAATTGGTTTTCAAAACTGTGCCATGATACTTTCACAGTTTGCAAACCTTTTTTTTCATTTGAAACCTTTTGTAAGTTTGTGCTAATGCAGAAAATATTTCAATTTAAGTGCCAAGAACCAAACCAATGTTAGCTTCGAGAAATTATCCATAATTACAACATCAAAAAGTTTATCTCCTAGGTTCATAATCCTAGAGATCCAAATAAGTTCTTATGAAGAATTTTCAAAGGCTAAAAGGTGAAAACAATATTTTTAGATTTAGAAATGATTCTAGTTTGTTTTTCTAGATGACATACATAGCAAACTTTGACCTTGCAAAAAATAATCTAAGTGAACCAATGACAAGGTTTTTTGAGATTAAGTCCATACTAGTATGAGTTGATTTTATATGCCAGACTAGTCTCTTTAATCTTGGTATTCTTAATGCATATATTTAAAAATATACCAAGTAGACATTCTTATGTTTATAATTAATAGAAGATAATGCCATGGATAAAAACTCTCAATCAAGCATATAGAGAATTCATAGAGTTATTCTTAATAAATTGATTAATCATTTAGCAACTTATCCAACAGTAAGTAAAGCATACTATAAAATGAAGTGATTTGATTATATTTTTAAAAATATTACCTATATCACAAAATTGATTAATACCTGCAATTCATATTTTAATCAGATACTAAGGCAAAGAGAATGATGAGATGCAAGGATTACTAATTTCATTATTCTTTTCATTTTAATTACTTTTCTCAAGTATATTTTAAGTTTCATTCTTTAATATATGTCTAGAGCACCCAATGTCTAAATTAACATCTTTTGTTGGAGCCTTGAGTGCTAGACACACTTACAGAAAATATTCAGATTTTCAACTTAGGAACCCAAGCTCTTTTGGGTCCTTGTAGGTTAGCTATTATTGTTCCTTTTGGAACCCATATTTTCTTAATAGCTATTTTGTCCATAGTCTTGCAGATTTTAGGATTACAAGGAGTGAATTTCTGCATCATCTTGTTAAATTTAACAAATATAGATTTAACATGAGAAGTAGATAAACTTACAATTTTCTGTTTTTGCCTATTAGGTTCATCAGATAAATTAGAATCTGTTTTAGGATAGATAGTGGAGGATTTAACACACATGTCATTAAGGAATTTTTGTGTGTACCAAGATTGATATCCTAATCCATCCTTTTCAAATTCAGCTCTTTGATTATTTATCATTAAGTTCAGCTTTTCAGAGCTGATAGTAAATTTTTCAACTATAGGCTTAAATTTGTTAACTTCTTTAGTTAACCTTTCATTGTCTTCTGAAAGTAATTTATTATTTTTCTGAATTATATCATAGCTTTCAGCAAGAGATAGATTTTTCTACTTTAGCTTTTTATTCTTTAAACTAAGCTTCTTATATTCTAAGTATAGATCAGAAAAAGCATCATAAAGTTCATCAAATGTAAAATCAGATTGAGTTTCATCATGTACTTTATCTTGGAATGAGAAATCACTTTGTGTTCCAATACATACCTTATCTTCATATGCCATAAAGCAAGGATTTTTAATTTCAGTTTGCTGCTCTTCTTCTTCAGAGCTAGTTTCAGATTCACTAAAAATGTTAGTGCATTCATATTTACCTTCAAGCATGATGCAAAAATAAAACTGTTCTCCCAAGTGCAGGAGAATCGCACAAGTAATATAACTCGGGAGTCCGAGGTCGATTCCTCAGGGAACGAAATATGGATTATTAGCGTAATTTCAGATGTAATTTTTAGTTGATCTTTAGAAATTAAAAGCAGAGAATAATATGTGATTAAACAACGTTCAAGAATATAGAGATGGCTAGAGATCCGGAATCCTCCTTAACAATATTACTTTCAATAAATAAACTCGGCGATTCTTGATTAAGGATTAATATGATAAAATAGTTCTAATCATGGAGTATACAATCTTAGAACATGAATTCAACATCCAAGTATTTATCGTGCCGATTACGTCTACGATAAATCAAGCATCAAAACAATCCATGCATCAATATATATATAAACCATACAAGATCTATCTTATAGATGAGTAAGCAAGAATCAAAATCATACCAATGGATATTAAACAATTAGAATACAAGTTTAGAGTATACTTGATGAAAGCAACATGCCAAGAGTTCATCCATCACCCTTTGCCAAAGGAATTAGGCTCTCATTACAAACATCACCTCTTCCCTATTTTTTTCTTTTTTTTCTTTTCGGAAACAGGGCATACCCTGTTTCCTTCTTCTCTTTTCTTTCCCCTGCCGCCGCCCAACTCCTCCCTTCAATCGCAGAGGCTCCTCTGTTTTCCCCGATGAGCACCCCCCTCCCTCTCAGCCGACTACCTTTTATAATCAACTCTCTCCCTCCATGGATCTTCGGAATGCGCTGGAATCAATGCTTTAGAGGCAAACGGCTGGGTCTTGGGCGCGTGAGGCTGAGGCGTTGGAGGAGCTGATCTCGGCCGGATCCGGCGCTGAGAACGGACGCGATGGAGGAGGCGGAATGGCTGGGATGCTCGGGACTTGATACGGAAGCTGGGATCACGGGCTCGGGGCTGATCGCGGACTGCTAGGAGGTCGCCGAGATGCGGGTTGAGGCTTATGAACGGCTGGGAGGCGCTGATCGCTGTGGAGGAGCGCGATCTGGAGGACGCCCGGAAGGGAGCTGATCACGGACGGCTGGGAGGTTTCACGGGCTTGGGCGGATGCTTGGGAGGTGATCGCGGACGTGGACGTCGTGCGGATGCTGGGAATCCGGAAGCTTGGATGCGGGCGTTGATCATTGGTGAGGTGGAATCTGGGAGAATCGCCAAAGACGCTGGCTCACGGATGCAGGGGATGAAACTCGGACTCGCGGAGGGTTGAATTGCGAAGCTGGGATGAGCGAACGAACGGGATGTCTGGATGGCTGAAATATGGCATGCTCTCCACCGTGCCAAGCATCTGCTGATCATTCTCTAGGCCATAGGTTGATGATGTGTAGTTCTAGGATGATCTTTCCTTAGATGTTTCATTGCTCGTTCCCTCTGGATGGTCGCCAAGTGTTGCTCCAGTGTGATTAGGCTTGACTGCTATTTGTGGTTGTGGGCTTGATAAATGATAGGTTCGACCACGCCATAGTGAGATTGGGTGCGTACGTCTTGGGGCCATGCATCTTTCTGAACCCAATTGTACCAAATGTACATTTTATCTCTAGTTTATGATAACCTGCACCCCTCAAAAAAAATATAATATTAATGCAACACTTTTATCATTATTTATTAGCAGTAATACTAATTTAAGTGATGTGTAAATCACACTTTTGTGCTCTCATCACACCCCCCAACTAGCTTATTGCTAGTCTCTAGCAATTAACGAGCAAATAATAATATGAGAGTACAAAAAGTGTTGATCAATCATTTGACTTTTTATTAAAGTTAAAGACATAAAACTAAGATATGTACCCACTTTCGTAGGGTATCACGATTGCACTTAGCACGTGCAACAAGCCGTTAAACCTCTAGGTTACCCTAGTGGACGAGTGTTGTCTCGTGAGGGTTTGCAGTGATGTTACCCACAAACATCATTCATAAAATGATATATAATGAAATTTAAGTCAATGCACACGTGATATATATTTTTTTTCAAGCATGGCAACTATCAAAGCAAGGGTAATACTGAAGTGTAGTATGCATAAACAGATGACTTTCTTAGAGCACTAATACCTCCACCACAACATGGTACCGCTTGAATTTTAGGTGTACTACTCAAGTTCACAAGTGTTTACTACAGTTTATTAGGGCCTGATCCATCAAATTTTCGGAATATCTCATGTTGTCTAAAATTGTCAAGAATGGTTCGTATGTAAAGAAAGAGCTATCAATCCCAACTAAATATCCAAAGTACACAAAGGTCCAATACAATGGAGTCAAACCAGCCATTACCACATGTCACTGGGTTCAGCCCGACCAACCCTATTCATGTTTTTTTTTTTTTTTTTCTTTTTTCAGACATATGGTGATTACAATAGTCCAACCCCCTTAGGCTCTAGCAAGGTCCATGTAGCGAGTTTTCGGCCAATGACTCTTGATCCAGTTGGCTCAAGGCATTAGGTGAAAACACCCCTCGGGCTTAATTACTCGAACCAAACTACACCACGAGGTTAGACTTGTCATCTCCTCATTTATTTATTTATTTTAAATTTTTTTTTTTCAAAATAGAGAAGGTAAACTGAACCATATAACGTGACTGCATCGTGACTATAGGTCAACCAAGGTCGGAACATAAGGCACTTAGGTGATCTAGCCAGGGTATTCAACCTCTATCTTTATGTGAAAACCAAATCATGAACCTTATAGTACGGACAAGGATACTCGTACTTCTTTTACAGATACGGCTTAATAAAAATGCATTAAACAAATATGAACTCCTGAGGCCTTCCTATAATCATTAAGTACATGTGCGGGGATCTAATAATAGGTCTCTGATCAGTCATAATATGCATGTGTTCCTTGCCGTAATAGTTGCACAAACTCAATATGAAAATACATGTGCATTTGCTTAGAGAAATTTTTTTTTTTTTTTTTAATCAAAATACTTCCCTCCCCCCAACTTAAACATTGCATTGTCCTCAATGTAATAGATACAAGAAACTATATACGAGAGACAGTAGAGAAAATAATATTGGAGAGAAGAGGAATACCTTGAGCTGCTGATATCCAGAAAATAAGACTTACAAAACTAGAAAAATAATTCTGACTAATATACACATACCTTTGCCTTCATGTTCAGTCATAAGAAGGCTCCCCCAAGGAAAAGGAATCCTCTTCATCTGAAAAATTCTCAAGAAAAGGTTTTAACCTGTGTCCATTTACCTTAAAAATTCTACCATCCCGTGGATTCTCAATCTCTACCGCCCCATGTGGAAAAATAGTTTTTATGATGTAGGGACCTGTCCATCTTGATCGTAACTTACCAGAAAACAGATGTAAGCGGGAATCATATAAAAGAACTTTTTGCAAAGGTTCAAAAGATTTTTTCAAAATTGATTTATCATGTAAGATCTTTATTCGTTCTTTGCAAATTTTAGCGTTGTCATAAGCATCTCTGCGAATCTCATTAAGCTCGTTTAATTGCAATTTTCTAGCTAGACCGGCATCTTGTAAATCAAAATTCAATTTTCTAATTGCCCAATACGATTTATGTTCTATTTCTACGGGCAAATGACACGCTTTACCGTAGACTAGCCGGTAGGGAGACATGCCAAGAATGGTTTTGTATGCAGTACGATAGGCCCATAATGCATCTGATAGTTTTAAGGACCAATCTTTTCGTGATGGGTTCACCGTTTTCTCTAAAATACGCTTGATCTCTCGATTGGCTAACTCTACCTGGCCACTAGTTTGCGGATGATATGGGGTAGCAATTCTATGGGTGACACCATATTTTTTCAATAAGGTTTCGAAAGGCTTATTACAAAAGTGTTTTCCACCGTCACTAATTATGATTTTAGGCATCCCAAATCGTGAAAAAATATTTTCTTTTAAAAACTTTAGGACAGGTTTGTGATCATTGGTCTTACAAGCAACAGCTTCTACCCATTTGGACACATATTCGACACCGACTAAAATGTACTCATATCCAAAAGATGCTGGGAATGGGCCCATAAAATCGATGCCCCAACAATCGAAAATTTCGATAATAGTAATGGGTTGAAGAGGCATCATTTGCCTACGAGTTAGGCTTCCAATACGTTGACATGGATCACATGTCCTGCAGAACTCGTGGGCATCTTTGAACATAGTAGGCCAATAGAAACCACATTGCAAGACCTTTGCAACAGTTTTCTTAGAGGCAAAGTGTCCACCGCAAGCATCAGTATGGCAGAAAGAAAGTACGCTTTGTATATCATGATCCGGTATGCATCGTCTAAGGATTTGATCGTTGCAATATTTAAATAAATAGGGATCGTCATAGTAATAATTTTTTACTTCGCGCAAGAAAATTTTTCTATCTGTCGACCCCCAATGCTCTGGCATCCGGTTTGTAACAAGAAAATTTACAATATCTGCATACCATGGCATACTAGAAAGTGCAAACAACTGCTCTTCAGGGAATGAGTCCTTGATGGAAAATTGTGGCATTGAATCATGAAAATCTAGCCGTGATAAATGGTCAGCAACCACATTCTCTACTCCCTTTTTATCTTTAATAGTGATGTCAAATTCTTGGAGTAGAAGTATCCATCGTATTAAACGTGGTTTGGCTTCTTTCTTATCCAACAAATATTTTAACGCTGCATGGTCTGTGAAGATAACAATAGGAGCACCAAGGATATAAGAGCGAAATTTATCTAAGGCAAATACTACTGCAAGCAATTCCTTCTCGGTGGTGGTGTAATTCATTTGAGCATCGTTTAAGGTTTTGCTTGCATAGTAAATGACATATGGCTTATTATCCTTGCGTTGTCCTAGGACAGCTCCTATTGCATAGTCGCTAGCGTCGCACATAATCTCAAAAGGTAATGACCAATCGGGTGGTCGCACGATGGGTGCAGTGCTAAGCATAGACTTCAACTTTTCGAATGCCTCCTGACAGGTTTCAGTCCAATTGAACGGTGTATCAAGGGATAGGAGGTTACATAATGGTCGAGCTATGACACTAAAGTCCTTAATGAACCTCCTATAGAATCCGGCATGACCCAAAAATGATCTGACATCTCTAACTGTCTTGGGTGCAGGTAGCTTAGCAATTAAATCAGTCTTAGCTCTATCTACTTCCATTCCTTTTGATGAAACAATGTGTCCTAGGACAATTCCCTTTGGCACCATGAAGTGGCATTTCTCCCAATTCAGTATCAAATTCTTTTCTATACATCGAGCTAAGACTGCTTGTAAATGTGACAGGCAATCATCAAATGAGTCACCAAAAATGGAGAAGTCATCCATGAACACTTCCAAAAATTTTTCGTTCATGTCTTCAAAAATGCTGAGCATGCATCTTTGAAATGTTGCGGGTGCATTACACAACCCAAATGGCATTCGTCGGAAAGCAAATGTGCCAAAAGGACAAGTGAAGGTAGTCTTCTCTTGATCTTCTGGTGAAATTTCAATTTGATAATATCCCGAATAGCCATCAAGAAAACAATAGAAATCATGCCCTGCAACCCTCTCCAATACTTGGTCTAGGAAGGGTAGAGGAAAGTGATCCTTTCGTGTGACTAAATTCAGCTTTCGGTAGTCAACACACATGCGCCAACTCGTCGGGACACGAGTTGGAACTAGTTCACCTTGTTCATTTTCTACTACCGTCAAACCCGACTTCTTAGGAACAACTTGAGTAGGGCTTACCCACTTGCTATCGGAAATTGGGTAAATAATACCCACATCAAGCAACTTGAGGACTTCTGCCTTAACCACATCTCTCATCGTAGGATTTAACCTTCGTTGCATTTGCCTTGTGGTTTTGGCATTGTCCTCCAAATATATTCGGTGCGTGCAAATTAAGGGGCTAATTCCCTTCAAGTCGGCAATAGACCACCCTAAGGCTCCCTTATGATTTTTTAGAGCACCAAGTAATTTTCTTTCTTGGATATGATCAAGTTCAGACGAGATAATTACAGGAAAAGTATCCTCGGGTCCAAGAAATGCATACTTAAGTTCCTTTGGTAAGGGTTTCAATTCGAGCTTGGGTGCTTGCTCATGGGATGGTATTATTTTCGTTTCTCGAGGTGGCAACTGTTCAAATTTTTCTACTTTTGGTCTCCACCCATTGATCATCATGGCGTTCGAAAAATTCATACTCGGTTTGACCAACAAATCATCTTTATTGGTGCCATTAGAACACCAATCAATTAAACTATCGCCGGATGGATCGTTAAATGCTTCAGCTAACAAATATTCCTCCGCGATAGTTTCAACCCAATCAACCTCCTTACTCTCTTCGGGATCATTAGGTTGTTTGCACACATTAAAAATGTTCAGTTCTAAGGTCATGTTACCAAAAGAAAGCTTCATGACGCCATTCCTACAATTAATTAATGCATTAGAAGTCGCAAGGAATGGACGTCCTAAAATGACCGGAATCTGAGACTGTGAGTTCGAAGCCGGATGTGTGTCCAATACGATAAAATCGACAGGAAAGTAGAACTTGTCTACTTGGACTAATACATCCTCGATAATCCCCCTTGGAATTTTAACTGACCTGTCAGCTAATTGCAAAGTGACGGAGGTTGGCTTCAACTCACCTAAACCAAGTTGCTCATATACAGAATATGGCAACAAATTCACACTTGCCCCTAAATCTAACAATGCTCGCTCTATCCTAAAGTTGCCTATGATGCATGAAATGGTTGGGCAACCTGGATCTTTATATTTAGGGAGAATGTTGTGCTGCAATATAGCACTCACATTTTCAGTTAAAAATGCCTTCTTTTTAACATTTAATCGGCGTTTGACAGTACACAAGTCCTTCAAAAATTTGGCATATGAGGGTACTTGTTTGATTGCATCAAGAAGAGGTATGTTGATCTTTACTTGTTTAAAAAGCTCAAGAATTTCAGAATTAGGTTCGAGCTTTTGCAACGGCTTTAACCGTTGTGGAAAAGGTGGAGGAAAAGGACATTCAACTTTCTTAGTAGAAGTTGGGACCTCAACTTCTTCTTTGTCCCTTTCATCAACTTTGGGAGCATCAGAATCAGAAGTGACCTGCGGTCTCAATGGGACGGGTTGATCAATGACTTTCCCATTACGCAAAGTCATGATGCTCTTTGCATGCTCTGTATGCGAACTAGAAGGAGCCGTATTATTACTACCGTGCACTTGTGGGTTAGGTTGGGGTTGAGCTGGAAGCTTACCCTTCTCTTGGGTACTTAGGACGGTAGTCAACATTGACAATTGGTTCCTTATGTCTTCAAAATTTCGAGTATTTTGAGCATTGATATTAGCTTGACCTTGTAGAGTTTGTATGGATTGCAAGGTATCCTCGATATTTGGCTTTTGAGAGGGTGGTGATGCAAAAGTAGGATGTGCAGGTGGAGGAGCTGAATGGTGTGACTGTTGAGGATGATCGTTTCTCCACCTAAAGTTTGGATGATTCTTCCAACCAGGGTTATAGGTATTTGAGTATGGATCGTTATAAGGCTTTTGGTAGGAGTTCATAGCATTTGCTTGATCGTGCAAGACTTCTTTGAATGCCGGTATGGTGGGGCAATCTGTAGTGGTATGACCCGACATATCGCAGATGCCACAACACTCGTTTCTAAGCTCTATAGTTTTGACAGGCTCAACCTTCCTAAGCTCAATTTCTTCTACCTTCCTAGTGAGGGCTGCCATTTTAGCATGAAGATCATCCTCAGTTCTGAGGTTGTAAAGGCCTCCCTGTACAGAGCTAGTAGGCTTAGGCAAAGACTTGTTGTTTCTATCCCCGTTATCCCAAAGTTGGGCAGTCTCAGCAAGGGAATCCAAATACTCCCATGCCTCATCAGGGTGTTTTTCTAAAAATCTACTATTGCACATGGTCTCTACAAACTGTTTCAACTGTGGAGATAAACCTTCATAAAAGAAGCTAATGGTTCTCCAAGTTTCGAACCCGTGATGAGGGCATGAGAGAAGAAGGTCTTTAAATCTTTCCCAACATTCATAAAATGTTTCATTATCTTTTTGTTGGAAATTGCTGATATGTCTCTTCAAAAAGTTGGTCCTTTGTGTGGGGAAGAACTTCTTTAAAAATTCTCTCTGCATATCTTGCCAATTTCTTATTGATCTAGGTCGCAAAGAGTTTAGCCATGTTTTGGCCTTATCCTTTAGAGAGAAAGGGAACAATGTCAATTTGAGGACATCCTCGGTGACGTTTGGCACTCTAAATGTAATACTCAATTCTTCAAAATCTTTTAAATGAAGATACGGACTCTCGGATTCTAACCCGTGAAACTTGGGCAGTAATTGAATTACCCCGGGTTTGATGTCAAAATGTCCTACATTATCAGAAAAAATTATGCATGATGGTTGACTAGTCCTAGCCGGTTGTAGGTATTGTCTTAGAGTCATAACATGGGGTTCTCGTTCTCGATTGTGGTGACTCCCCGCATCTTCATTTAGATCAGCCATCTCACAAGGTGTGAGATATTGTGAAGAAATTTCAGAGGTATGTCCTAAGGGATGATCTAAAGTTGTACGACTTAATCGACCGGTGTCGTTCCTATTCCACTTTAACATGCAAAATATTTCCCTCTCTTTTTTTTTCTTTCTTTTTTTTAAAAAAAATAAATAAATATAAGTACCAACTAAAGATACCCTAAAACGACATCCTAAAACAAAAATCCTATTCACAATCAAACATGCAACAAAACATTACACCTCAATTTCTAATGTTTTTCTTAAATTTCTAGACAGCTCCTAACTGGTTTGAAGAGGGCACCTAAGCCTCCAATCCGGTCTAATGAACCGAGTTGACCAGGTAAGCTCCCAGGTAAGTGGAGGGGTCACGATGCGTTCGCAAAGGTCCCACTTAAAACCCACTTGTCTCGAACAGATGAACTGTCTCCCTTATAGGGACAAAGCTTGCCTAGACATCAACTAAGCCACAGAGCGAAATTGGTGCAACTTTCGGTGGTCTTCGTCCTATTGAGCTCGAATGTCCTTAGGGGCCAACGTCTAGTTGATTTTAGTTAAGCTTAGGATATTTATGCACTGGGGTGATTTTTGGGCTAAGGACGAGTGATGAAATCCCGACCTTATCTTTTTAAATGGGTTCAGCCCTTAGAATATTTTATGCTGATGCCTTATACTATATGCAACAATCAGGAGATTTTTTTTTTTTAATGTTTTATGACATGACATTAAATTTCATTGAATAGGTGATCAAGCAAATTATTTATTTATTTATTTATTTTTAAATTTTATGAGTTGAAGTCTGAAATTTGAAATTTGAATTCTGAAATTTGAAATTTAAAATTTAAAATTTTAGGTTTTCCCTCTTTTTTTAATTTTTTTGAATAATCACCCTTGATCTTTTCTTAAAGTTTTTTTTTCTTAAATTTTCAATTAGCAACAAGGGTTAATGAGATATGATAACAATAAAATTCTGATTCTAAAAATTTAAACACAGAAAATTTAAAACAGAAATCAGCAAGGTTTCGTATTAATCTGATGGTCTTAAAAATGTCAGAATGTCAATCAGACCGTTCCGATTATCTAACAATGTGTCTTGCACTAGCTGACCAAATTTGAGTCAAATCAGACGGCTAATTTCTATGATATCAGAGTTTGATGCAAAATGTGCAGGGAATTAAAAATAGTAGTAAAGATGCAATTTTTTTTTTTTTTCAAAAGAAAAATCCTAACTACTAAGGTAAAAATTAAATCTAAAATTATACTAATAACTCAGCCGTTCTCCGGCAACGGCGCCAAAAACTTGATGCAAAAATAAAACTGTTCTCCCAAGTGCAGGAGAATCGCACAAGTAATATAACTCGGGAGTCCGAGGTCGATTCCTCATGGAACGAAATATGGATTATTAGCGTAATTTCAGATGTAATTTTTAGTTGATCTTTAGAAATTAAAAGCAGAGAATAATATGTGATTAAACAACGTTCAAGAATATAGAGATGGCTAGAGATCCGGAATCCTCCTTAACAATATTACTTTCAATAAATAAACTCGGCGATTCTTGATTAAGGATTAATATGATAAAATAGTTCTAATCATGGAGTATACAATCTTAGAACATGAATTCAACATCCAAGTATTTATCGTGCCGATTACGTCTACGATAAATCAAGCATCAAAACAATCCATGCATCAATATATATATAAACCATACAAGATCTATCTTATAGATGAGTAAGCAAGAATCAAAATCATACCAATGGATATTAAACAATTAGAATACAAGTTTAGAGTATACTTGATGAAAGCAACATGCCAAGGGTTCATCCATCACCCTTTGCCAAAGGAATTAGGCTCTCATTACAAACATCACCTCTTCCCTATTTTTTTCTTTTTTTTCTTTTCGGAAACAGGGCATACCCTGTTTCCTTCTTCTCTTTTCTTTCCCCTGCCGCCGCCCAACTCCTCCCTTCAATCGCAGAGGCTCCTCTGTTTTTCCCCGATGAGCACCCCCCTCCCTCTCAGCCGACTACCTTTTATAATCAACTCTCTCCCTCCATGGATCTTCGGAATGCGCTGGAATCAATGCTTTAGAGGCAAACGGCTGGGTCTTGGGCGCGTGAGGCTGAGGCGTTGGAGGAGCTGATCTCGGCCGGATCCGGCGCTGAGAACGGACGCGATGGAGGAGGCGGAATGGCTGGGATGCTCGGGACTTGATACGGAAGCTGGGATCACGGGCTCGGGGCTGATCGCGGACTGCTAGGAGGTCGCCGAGATGCGGGTTGAGGCTTATGAACGGCTGGGAGGCGCTGATCGCTGTGGAGGAGCGCGATCTGGAGGACGCCCGGAAGGGAGCTGATCACGGACGGCTGGGAGGTTTCACGGGCTTGGGCGGATGCTTGGGAGGTGATCGCGGACGTGGACGTCGTGCGGATGCTGGGAATCCGGAAGCTTGGATGCGGGCGTTGATCGTTGGTGAGGTGGAATCTGGGAGAATCGCCAAAGACGCTGGCTCACGGATGCAGGGGATGAAACTCGGACTCGCGGAGGGTTGAATTGCGAAGCTGGGATGAGCGAACGAACGGGATGTCTGGATGGCTGAAATATGGCATGCTCTCCACCGTGCCAAGCATCTGCTGATCATTCTCTAGGCCATAGGTTGATGATGTGTAGTTCTAGGATGATCTTTCCTTAGATGTTTCATTGCTCGTTCCCTCTGGATGGTCGCCAAGTGTTGCTCCAGTGTGATTAGGCTTGACTGCTATTTGTGGTTGTGGGCTTGATAAATGATAGGTTCGACCACGCCATAGTGAGATTGGGTGCGTACGTCTTGGGGCCATGCATCTTTCTGAACCCAATTGTACCAAATGTACATTTTATCTCTAGTTTATGATAACCTGCACCCCTCAAAAAAAATATAATATTAATGCAACACTTTTATCATTATTTATTAGCAGTAATACTAATTTAAGTGATGTGTAAATCGCACTTTTGTGCTCTCATCAAAGCATATTCCAGATTTTCTTAGCAGTTATGCAAAAAGATATGCTATTAAGTTCACTATCATCTAATACACAATATAGAATATTCATGGCTTTTGCATTTTGCTGAGCCATTTTCTTATCATGATTAGTGTTTGTGTGTAGCCCGTTGACTATGATACTCCATAAATCATAGTCATGTGCTTGAATAAAAATGCGCATGCGTGCTTTTCAATGTGTGTAGTTTATGCCATTAAATAGTGGAGGTCGATCAATTAACTGTCTCTCTCCTAGAAAACTATCTATTTGAGTTGTCATGATCTTTGGCTCTTTGACGGTTAGGTCAAAATCAAAAAGGCAAGGAATTATAGAGCACCTGCTCTGATACCACTTGTTGCCCAAGGTGACAAGCCAAGAGGGGGGGGGTGAATTGGTTTAACTTTTTGATTCCTTAATCGAGTTAATTGATGAGTAAGTAATTGTAGTAAAGTAAGACAATACACAATGCAAACACACAAGAAATATAGTGGTTCGGTGCTCTCCTAAGCACCTACATCCACTCCCCAAGCGACCCCTTGGGAATTCACTATAATCCCGCGGATTACAGTTGGATTGTTTTTCGGGCTCACAATCCAAAAATCTTTACACTTTGGTTTTCCGGAATCACCAAGAACCTATGTTGGTTTTACGGGCTCACCAACGAACCTTCACAATTGGTTTTACGGGTTCACCAACAACCTACGTTGGTTTTACGGGCTTACCAACAACCTACGTTGGTTTTACGGGCTTACCAACAACCTACGTTGGTTTTACGGGCTTACCAACAACCTACGTTGGTTTTACGGGCTTACCAACAACCTAACAATGTTGGTTTTACGGGCTTACCAACAAACCTTACAACAAGAGTAATAAGTAAAGAATGAAAGCTCCTAAAAGAGCAAATAAAACAATTATGAGCTACAAAGAAGAGTTTAGAATATAGTTATCCCTTTAATAAGGCTCTTCTCTTCTTTGTCAAGATTGCTTCACTCTTTAAGGGTTGGTGGAGCTCTTAATGTCTCTTGGAATCTGCTCAACCACTTTTTTTTGGCTCTTTGAATGAAGCAATTGAATGAAGCTTGCCTTGCTAGGGTTTTCTCTTGAATGCACTTGATGTATTTTCCAAAGCTTGCTTCCTCTGATGAATACTCCCTCTTAAATACTTCTCCAACCTCCAAATAGTCCTTTCTGACCGTTGGATTGAAGAACTAGCCGTTTATTGCCGTTGGAAGTTCAAAAAGCACTTCTGCACAACTAGCTGTTATGCTTCTTGAGGATGATAGTGTTATTTTGATGATTAACAAGCAATTATCTAGAGTATATTATAAGTTAAATTGATACTTCATTTATAAATTCATTACTCTCAGTATATTTGTATGAATTGATAATAGATACATGGCTTTGTTCATTTGAATGAATCTAACCTTGAGATGCAGCAAAGTGTAGATTGAGTCGACCCAAAGGATGATTGGGTCGACCCCGGCACATCAAGAAGTCATTTGGCACACTTCTGCAAAATTGGCACAGATGAACAGTGAGTTGGGTCGACCCAAGGTAAGCATGAGTCGACCCAAACTTCAAGAACCTCAAAACATAAAAGAAATATGTTCTCTGGATTTACTGAGAGGGTCGACCCAAACAGTGGTTGAGTCGACCCAAGCTTGAGTCGACCCAAACCCTGAGAGGGTCGACCCAAAGGCAAGACAGAAAGGCAGACAGAAAATGGTTCTCTGGAATTACTGAGAGGGTCGACCTAAGAAGAAGTTGAGTCGACCCAAGTGAACTTTGAGTCGACCCAAAGAATGGTTGGGTCGACCCATGGGAAGGAAGGCTGAAATTCAAGTTTCTGTGTTTTCTGAGAGGGTCGACCCAAGGAATGTTTGAGTCGACCCAAGTGAAAGTTGGGTCGACCCAAGGACAGGTTGAGCCGACCCAAACACGGGCTGAAGCATAACGGCTAGTTCTGCAGATGTACTTTTTGTCCTTCCCAAGGTCAGTAACGGCTAGTTTTTCAAATCTAACCATTGGGGCTTGACCAAAGGATGTGGGAAGCTATTTAAAGGGGCACTATTCATCAGATAGAATAACTTTTGCAAGGAATATCAAAGAGTACACAAGAAAACAAAAGTGCCCTAATCTTCTTCATCAAGAGCTTCATTCAAGAATCAAAGAAAGGGATTGAGCAGATTCAAAGAGGCATCAAGAGCTCCATCCTCCCTTGAAGAGTGAAGCATCCTTGACAAAGAAGAGAGAAGCCACTTCAAAGCGATAAATATTTTCTAACTCTTCTTTGTAGTTAATATTGTTTCATTTGCTCATTTAGGAGTTTGAATCTTTCTTTTTGTTTGTCGAACTATTTGTAAAGGTTCGTTGGTGAACCCGTAAAACCAACAAAGATTTTTGGTGAACCCGGAAAACCAAAGTGTAAAGGTTCGTTGGTGAGCCCGCAAAACCAACAAAGGTTTTTGGTGAACCCGGAAAACCAAAGTGTATAGGTTCGTTGGTGAGCCCGTAAAACCAACAAAGATTTTTGGATTGTGAGCCCGGAAAACAATCCAACTGTAATCCGCGAGATTATAGTGAATTCCCAAGGGGTCGCTTGGGGAGTGGACGTAGGTGCTAAGGAGAGCACCGAACCACTATATATTGTTGTGTTTGTGTTGTGCTTGTGTTTACATTTATTCTTGCATTATCTTCCATCTCTGTTCTAGTTTAACTCATTCAAATAATCTAAAGAAAGCAACCACCGCACTTAACTAAGAAAGCTTTTAAAACACCAAAATTGAGAAGAAACCAATTCACCCCCCCCCCCCTCCTGGATTGTCACCTTGGGCAACAAGTGGTATCAGAGCAAGGTGCTCCAATAGTACTCATTGATCTCACAATCAAGAGTTAAAGATCATGACAACCCAAGTGGGATGTTCTATGAGTGAGGGGCAATCCACAAATAGACCACCTCTATTTAATGGCACAAACTACACATACTGGAAAGCTAGGATGAGGATATTCATTCAAGCTTTAGACTATGGATTATGGTACATTGTTACTGGAGGCCCTCACTCACTCTCTCACACTATTAATGAAAAAGACTTAGCACAATTGAATGCTAATGCTATGAACATACTATATTGTGCTATCCATGAAACTGAATTTAATAAAATCTCTGCATGCTTATCTGCTAAGGAAATCTGGGATACTTTAGAAAATATTTATGACAAAATTCAGATTAGCTCACATGTGCTTCAATTACACACTAACAGTGAGCCTGCAGAAAAAGATGTTGAATCTCCCAATCCGGAAGAAAGAACAACAAATGAAGAATTCGGTGATGAAAACAAGGACCCATACCCAAACACCGAAAAATTCAAAAGCTTCCTAAAGACAAAGAAGAAGAGGAAGCAAGAAGAAAGGAAGAAAGAGATAAAAAGCAAGAAAGCCTTGACCAAGGAAGAGTCAAGCAAGAAAATGAAAGTGAGGAGCAACAATAATGATACTAGCTCCAAAGAACTACAAGAGGTAACTAACTTATGCCTTATGGCACAAGAAGATAAGGTAAAATCTGAATCTGATTTCACACCTAATGAATTTCAGGAAGAATTCTCTTATGATGAACTATTAAATGCTTTTCATGATTTGTATGGTGAATGTAGAAAATTAGCTACGAAAAATAAAAATCTTAAAAAGCTAAATCTGGAAATGTCAGAAGAAAGAAATTCTTCCGCTGAAATGAAAGACAAATTAAATTTTGAGAATGAACGCTTAAGATTAAATTCGGAAGAATTGATTCAGAAAATCAGAATTTAATTACAGAAAATCAAAACTTAAGTGAAGAAGTTAACCAACTGAAATCTTTTATTAACAAATTCACTGTAAGTTCAGAAAGAGTAAAAACGATGTTTGAAAGCCAACATGCTGTTTTTGATAAATCAAGACTTGGCTGGATTCCTTTGCTCAATAATAAACCCCTAAAGAAAAAGGTTATTAATTCGCCAAGCAAACCATCAAATAAGATAACTTATTTCAAACATAAAAAGATTGGGCATAAAAACTTTACCTATGGTTCTAATACGAATAAATCAAATGGTAAAGTTATTACGATTAAACAGATTTGGATTCCAAAAGGAACTATATGCACTAACCCTCAAGGACCCAAGCAAGCTTGGGTACCCAAAATGAAAACATGAGGGTGTAGATGTAGGTGTGCCAAGCTACCCATGGAATAAATAAAATTTTCATACAAATGGGTGCGTTGACACATAATTAAAGATAAGTCTCAATTTATTCATTAAATCTAGTATAAGGTTTAACATTCTACTTCATGTATTGAAATTATCTTTTTATGAAATTACGATACTCTCTGCATCAAAGTTTTTAAATGCCTTATATGTTAAATCTTATCTCAACGATTTTAGCATGAAACTTTCTAGTGCTTGCATCATGATAAGAAAACAATGAATGGATATATATATATAACCTTCTTCTTCAAGTTTACAAAATCTAAATTCCCTCTCTAGTATAAACACTTGATGCTGATTTCATACCTTCATGTTAAAACTTTATTGAGCATAATACTTATGAAATCTTATTTTATTATTTGTGAAGGTATGAGTATAATTTATCATTATATCACTCATTCCTTATGTGATTATTTGAAATATATTATGATTTACTCTATAAGTCGCATGTATGCATCATATGTTTCAATCATAAATGATTAATGTGTCGTGATCATAATGGGAATTCTACTAAAAAGTTTTATAACAATGGATTGTTTTTTCTTTATAAGTAATTCTCAAGACTATTCTAAAAATCTAAGATTAATAAATCTGATCTTTAAAGTGTTTCATTTAGTATAATCATTGTATCCTTGATTGAATGATTAATATCCTTACATAAAATTATCTCAAATTCTACTGATTAATGTTAACACGTCATGTTTAATCTGAGCATAAAAATATTCTAAAAGTATGAATATTAATTCCTTTGAACCATCTCCCATAAGTCAAATGTAAAATCTTAATTAATCTAAAAGAAAATTGCCTATCTCTCTGAAACAAGATTATTTGTATTGAAAGCCGAATCATAACCAGAATTTTGATAGAAACAACTATTTAAGATAATTTGATTAAAACTTAACTGGTATATCTTATTGATAATTATCTTAAGCAAATAGAATCTAAGCTAAACTGCTTCTGAAAATAAGAAATTGGTTTGACTTTGATAAATCTTCCTATTGCCTCACATGGGTGTCCTTGAACCATATTATTTAATAAAATTATCTCTTTAGTTCAAGTGACTTGTGCTTGCTTATATTTAGGCAATCTCTTGAGTAGAGTGACTCAAATTCAATCATTGTCATATCTTATGTCAAGTCATATAGTTATGAAATATGGTGTATGAATATTCTTGTATCTTGGACAACCTAATAACTTGCCTTCAAGAAAGAAAAAAGATTCTACTAATGATGCAGGATCTATAAGCAAGAAATGAGAGATTTCAACTTGAAGGACACCTCCACGTAAGGTACAATAAACATTCATATGCAAACAAAAGAGAGAACTTTCTTCAGCCAAAAGTTTATACATGAGAAATCTATTAAGTATTTGACTTAAAGAATGCAGAATAAATCGGTAATTTCATATATCTCTCTTATAAATCAGTTGAGCAAAGTCATATTGTGGCATGATTAAAGTCCTTAATTACTAATTTCTTGATATCATGTCTACATATATTTTGACTAACTTATGCTTTTGAAATTTGTTTCATGGTTTGCCTAAATTGAAATATACTCTTTCTTGCGTGTATAATGCATAACCATGAAATACACAAGTGTATGCCTCAAATCTCTAATTCAGAATAACTTGTGATAAGCTATGAATTATTGGGCATAATGAAATGCTGTTTACATGATATATATTTATATGCAGCATATTAGATTATTTTTTTATTATTCTGCTCTTTCATGTAATTACTTGAAAATAACAAAAAGAGAGAGATATAAAGAAAAAGAAAATGAACATTGTTCGGGAGAAGTAAAAGCTAAGTAAATACTTTAATCTTAAGAAAAAGCAGAGCAAGCATAATATATTCAGCATATTTGTGAGACTTGTGTGAGCATTCTTTTGGAAGGGATAAAATTCGTAATTTATTATATTTAAATAGGGAGAGTTTGGAGTGAATATCTTGTTGTTAAAGAAAACGGTTTAACCTTTCTATTTTGTTCATCATAGGGATGGTGCCAATGGGGAGGCTAGTGGTAGTACCCGGCACTATTTGACCCAACTATTCGGTGTAGGGCATATTAGGGACGGCACAAGAGGGAGGCTAGTGGTAGTACCTCGTGCCCCTTCCAACTCCACTGGATAGGGAGCAAATAGAATATAGAGCATAGAAAAGTAAAACCGAAAAATAAATGAAGATAATCAAAATGTTCATTGAATGGTTAAAGAAAGAAATTAAAAATTTGGAAAATGAATGATAAATAAATAAAAATATATAAGAAGGTTGTGAAAAATCAAATGAAGTTTCAATCACTTGAAAACACACCTTAAGGATAAAATCAGTGCTAAATTGTATTTAAATAAAGGAAATTTTATTTGAAAAGAATTGATTTTGATCCATGACATGCTTGTTATGTTTTGCATACTTTGAATTATATGTTTTCAATATTCAGTTTGAAACGCTCCATGCTTGAATAATTTGATTGAAACATATTTCTACCAACAGCAAATTTATTTTTCTTTTTATGACGCTCATAATTTGGAATAGGCTTTAACTTTGTATACAAGTTTTTGCTTCACCTTTGACTTCGAAATAATTTGTGTTCCAAAGCCTAATGAAAATTGTTTTTACTTGTATTCTATACTCATCAATGATATTTTGGATTTCTTTTGTACTCTCTTGATCAAAAACAAAATTTCTTATTAAATTGGTTCCAATGCTTGAATGTTTGAAAAAAAAATTACATAAGAATTTTTCTAAAAATATTTTTGAAAGAAATTTTAGATTTGTCGTTCATGATCATCTTTGAAATCTGAAAGTTGAATATATTTATAAAAAGAAGAAGAAAAGGATACTTCTATTTTAATAAATATCATCTGAAAAATAAAAGAAAAGAATAATCCGAATTTGCAAATTAGGCAGAATATATTGATGCTAATTTATCTTTTAATTTGCCTAACATTAATACATAATGTCCTCCAATTTGTACCAAAATTCAATATGAATTACAAAGATTCTGAATGTGCTCTAATATTTTTGAAATATGTGTTTTCAATCTTATTAATTTAAGATGAGCTACAACGTAGAAGATGCATATCTCAAATTATAATCTTGAAAGCTTCTTTAAAATTTTTTATGAAATTCAGAATCTGATTTTGTAATGAAGGCTTAAACTTAATTTAAAATATTTCTACTGTCGTATTTTTGTAACTTTCATTATATGCTTCAATGATTGCATCATTTTGGGGAATAACTCAATATGATTTCTAGATGAAAACTACGGTTTAAGACAAATAGAATTACTTTGGATACCTTGGTTGTTTGCTCCGATACGCATCTGAAACATATCATTTTTTATCTTATAAGTGTACTGAAATTGGTCTAAATGATGTGTTTTTCAATGATTTTGATTGCAAATAAATGGTTCTAAACATATGATATTATTTTGATATTAAAAAGATTTATGGTGCTTCATATATACATTGCTGAAAAACTATGACTAAGAAATTAATATTTTGAATATACACTCCTGCATAATTAAATGCTTCTATCATTAAAAAAAAAAATATTCTTAAGAAGAGAGTTAATGATCCTAAAGCTTAAAATATTTCAACTCACTTCAATAATTCTTATAGGAAAGAAAATGTAATTACTTTTGAAAGAAATTTGAGGTTCAAAAGAATTATTTTCTGATTAATATTTCCATACATATTCAAAAAAAAATCAGAGGAAATATAATTTATTCTTGAAAGATTAAAAAGAGTGATTGCTATAAATTTTGAAAAATTCTAGATCACTCTACATTCTTGATATTATAGAAGAACAAAAAAAAAAAGGTTTGAAAGAAAATGCATCTTTTGAGGGGGAGCTTTAAATACTCAATCTCTTTATTGAAAATTATCTTCAAACTCTAAACTCTCAAATGGAATGATTAATTAAGGGGAAGAAAGAAAATTTCAAAGTGAAAGATTATATAGAACTTAATCGTATAAATTCGCATCTAAAGATGAGACAAAGAATACTAAATGTAAAGTGGTACTAAACTTTGTGCTTCATTGAATATCTTTTGAAAGTTGGATTTCCATCTGTATTCATCGGTAAATCATTTATTTCTGAAAATTTAATTAAAAAGGATTCCATCTGTCTTAGTTTCGAAAATTTATCTTGGAATCTACTTATGAGTTCTTATTGGCTTGCACTTTAGTGTTTCAATCCTGAGTCAATTCATTTTAATTGATTTTGATGCTATGATCTTTAAAGGAGTAAAAGAAAGTTTTTAAGAGAGCTCTAAAAGAACTTTCAAAGTCTTGAATCTTATGTATCCTACACTGCATAAATTCATGTTTTGGTATCTATGCCCCAATACTTTTATATCATGAAAGAACTTTGAAGTCATTAAGAATTAAGGATTCAACATAATCTTATGTTTTTCGAGTATATAAGTTTTGATCTTTATTTGCTCTTATACTATACTCTGAAAATTAATTAGATTGCTTGAAATAACTTATTCTTTGAATATTATTCTTAATACTCCTTGAAATAACTTGAAAAAGATTCCATCTACACTTGATTTAAAAAAAAAAAATATCTTTGGAATCTACATTTAGAGATTTCTTTTGGCTCACATCTTAAATGTCTCATTTCTAAAGCCAAACACATAGAAATAAGATATCATTTTATTAGGGATCATGTGCAAAATGGAAACATATGTATTGAGCATATATGTACTGAAAAACAATTAGCTCACATATTCACAAAACCCTTGAGTGAAGATAGAGTCTGCACGCTAAGGAGGAAATTAGGCATATGTGATCCTTTTTATTGAAGAGATATAAAAGGGAGCAAGCAGTCTCATGATACATTCCTCCCATTTCTAAAAACCCATGAAACATGAGTCAAACTTGTAATCTATAGATTCCTTACTCATGTAACATTGTCCCAGAAAGAATTTGTAAGGATTGGAAGCAAGGAAAATTATTTGAAGCGAAAAGAAAGAGAAAGGAAAAATTTCTGAACTTGGGTCGACCCAACCCAGAATAGGATCGACCCAACGTTGAGTCGACCCAAGAAAATTCTTGAGTCGACCCAACGTCGGGACCCCACTGTTAAAAGGGAGACCCGTGAACTTCTAGGGCACTATTTACCCTTTGTCCTCTTCCGAAAATCCTATTCCCCACTCTCACATCTTCTCCAATCATCTCCAAACAGTAGATTACTTCAAGATCTTGGAGAAATGGGACCCAAGAGAGTCGTAGCCAAGCGATCCGGGAGAGTCTCACGATCTTGTTTAAAGCCTAGGATATGTATCTAGTTCTCATATGTATTTTGTGTTTATCATGTATCTTAAATCTTGATTAAGGAACATTGTATCTGTTTTTATTTTTGGACATGAATGTATGAAAATGTTCCTATTTTGATCAATGAAGATTGAAGTTTGTTGTTTATTGCATCTTTCCCATGTATCTTTTTAATGATAACAAAAAGTGGGAGAAGAAAAGAAAGAGTATTTAATTTGAGAAGTAAAGAAAGAGTATTAATTTTAGGAGAAGTAAAGATCTTAGGGGAGAAGTAAAGATATCTTTAGAGCAAGTAAAGAAAGAGCAAAAGTAAAGAAAGTTAAAGAAAGGAAAAGTAGAGAAAAAGAAATAAGAATTTATGCAAGAAAAGAGAAATAATTGGGCAAACAAATTAAAAATCATGTAAGAAAGCTTATATATCTAAGGGGGAGCAATTTGTAACAATGAAATTGATTAAATCAAAAATTTCTATCAAATTTCATAATTTGGCACATATAATTTCAGAATTTGGCACGCACCTCTCGCACCCCGATACATAACCTGAAACTCATAGTTTATCTCAAATTTTTGAAGTTTCATCGCTAATGAATTATAAATGAAAGGGGGAGCAATTCAAAAAGTCAAATTGGCAACATTTGAATGATATAGGGGGAGATTTCATTCTTATATATGAAAAGCTGAAATTCAGCAATTTAAACCCTTTTATAAACTGTTTTTAAAGACAAGTATCAATAGGCTTATACTCTTTATTTTGTAATCATTAAAAAGGGGGAGATTGAGGATGATAGTGTTATTTTGATGATTAACAAGCAATTATCTAGAGTATATTATAAGTTAAATTGATACTTCATTTATAAATTCATTACTCTCAGTATATTTGTATGAATTGATAACAGATACATGGCTTTGTTCATTTGAATGAATCTAACCTTGAGATGCAGCAAAGTGTAGATTGAGTCGACCCAAAGGATGATTGGGTCGACCCCGGCACATCAAGAAGTCATTTGGCACACTTCTGCAAAATTGGCACAGATGAACAGTGAGTTGGGTCGACCCAAGGTAAGCATGAGTCGACCCAAACTTCAAGAACCTCAAAACATAAAAGAAATATGTTCTCTGGATTTACTGAGAGGGTCGACCCAAACAGTGGTTGAGTCGACCCAAGCTTGAGTCGACCCAAACCCTGAGAGGGTCGACCCAAAGGCAAGATAGAAAGGCAGACAGAAAATGGTTCTCTGGAATTACTGAGAGGGTCGACCCAAGAAGAAGTTGAGTCGACCCAAGTGAACTTTGAGTCGACCCAAAGAATGGTTGGGTCGACCCATGGGAAGGAAGGCTGAAATTCAAGTTTCTGTGTTTTCTGAGAGGGTCGACCCAAGGAATGTTTGAGTCGACCCAAGTGAAAGTTGGGTCGACCCAAGGACAGGTTGAGCCGACCCAAACACGGGCTGAAGCATAACGGCTAGTTCTGCAAATGTACTTTTTGTCCTTCCCAAGGTCAGTAACGGCTAGTTTTTCAAATCTAACCATTGGGGCTTGACCAAAGGATGTGGGAAGCTATTTAAAGGGGCACTATTCATCAGATAGAATAACTTTTGCAAGGAATATCAAAGAGTACACAAGAAAACAAAAGTGCCCTAATCTTCTTCATCAAGAGCTTCATTCAAGAATCAAAGAAAGGGATTGAGCAGATTCAAAGAGGCATCAAGAGCTCCATCCTCCCTTGAAGAGTGAAGCATCCTTGACAAAGAAGAGAGAAGCCACTTCAAAGCGATAAATATTTTCTAACTCTTCTTTGTAGTTAATATTGTTTCATTTGCTCATTTAGGAGTTTGAATCTTTCTTTTTGTTTGTCGAACTATTTGTAAAGGTTCGTTGGTGAACCCGTAAAACCAACAAAGGTTTTTGGTGAACCCGGAAAACCAAAGTGTAAAGGTTCGTTGGTGAGCCCGCAAAACCAACAAAGGTTTTTGGTGAACCCGGAAAACCAAAGTGTATAGGTTCGTTGGTGAGCCCGTAAAACCAACAAAGGTTTTTGGATTGTGAGCCCGGAAAACAATCCAACTGTAATCCGCGAGATTATAGTGAATTCCCAAGGGGTCGCTTGGGGAGTGGACGTAGGTGCTAAGGAGAGCACCGAACCACTATATATTGTTGTGTTTGTGTTGTGCTTGTGTTTACATTTATTCTTGCATTATCTTCCATCTCTGTTCTAGTTTAACTCATTCAAATAATCTAAAGAAAGCAACCACCGCACTTAATTAAGAAAGCTTTTAAAACACCAAAATTGAGAAGAAACCAATTCACCCCCCCCCCCCCTCTTGGATTGTCACCTTGGGCAACACTTCTGCCCGTGCTTGGGTCGTCCCAAACTTTTCTTGGGTCGACCCAAACCACTGTTCATCAGACTTGGGTCAACTCAAGCTTTTCTTGGGTCGGCCCTCTCAGAAAATCAAGAACCTTGTATTTCAGCCTTCCTTCACTTGGGTCAACTCAAGGATCAGTTGGGTCGACTCAATTTTCACTTGGGTCGACCCTCTCAGGGATTCCAGAGACTTGTTTTCTTGACATTTCAATCTGGGGTCGACTCAACTTTTTCTAGGGTCGACTCAAGGTTGGGTCGACTCAAGGTTGGGTCGACCCAAGGTTGGGTCTACTCAAGTTCAGTTAGGGTCGACCCTCTCAGGGATTCCAGACTTGTTTTCTTGAGGCTTGAGGATGGGGTCGACTCAACTTTCACTTGGGTCGACCTAAGTACTGTTCATCCGTGCCATAAGTGCTAGAATGTGCCAGAATGTTTCTTGATGTGCCGGGATCGACTCCACCTCTTCTAGGGTCGACTCCTACTTTGTGCCAAGTGTTCCAAAGGCGTGCCACTTCGTTTCAAGGCGTGCCAAATGTATCGGGGTGACTCCAAACTAATTGGGGTCGACTCTAACCATGTTTTTCTGCACTTTGAAGGTTAGTTATGCACATTGAAACAACAATATGATATTTCAAGCAAATTACGATGCAAGGCACAATAGAGTTTCATACCCTTAATAGTATAAATTACCGAATTGCCCTTTTAGGTATTTTTAACGTGAAACTTTGCCAAAATGGATTCTTAAGCTTTTTGCTATTCTCTATTACAAATTTTATCTCGTTTATCAATTCTTGAGAGTGGTTTTGACCATATAGTCCTAATGTATCATGAGTGTATCAAGGGTGTGCCATTTATCAATGATGTATCGAGTTAATTTGCATTTCTAATTTGATATGGCCTCAATGGTTGTGTTAATCATCAAAATAACATTATCATCCTCACTTATCTTTTCTGTTGTTCCTTAAAGTCCTATCTAACTTAAGCATTGAAGGCACCTTGGCCGAATCAGCTCCGGCAACCTCCGTTGTTCTCCTTCTTTCTCTATGTGCAGGTCGGTCGACATTCCCCGGGCCTCATTCTCCAGGCTTTTACCATCACCAACTGGGTTTTGCTGCCAACATCTCTCAAGGCCGTTGGTAGCTCACAAGACCTAAGTGAGGAAAGCAGCACAGAGTTTTTTAGCAAGTCCCATGGCGCTCACACATGGTACAGGGCTCATGCCCTTGTGGGAAAATTTTCATAGGCAATGCGATCTAGAACTCATCCAATTTAATGATCTTAATGCAATAGTGTTGGGCAGTCTCAGAAATGGAAAAGGAATACCTCTCAGGTTCTTTAGCCTATCAAAACCTGTCATATATCCAACATGCAGAAACAATTTGGTCGCGGAGAATCCGAATGCAACCAAATTCCTCAAATCTGAAGCATCTAATTTTAGTCATAATCTGAGAAATTTCCACCAGACCTCGCTGCGTGCCGGATGGCCGTCAATTCAAGATTTGTTTTAGCTCACGACTCTTTCCTCGTCCACATTTTTTTTCTCGCCATTCGGTTGCCCGGCGCCGAAGCAACCGCATTGGGTTGACGCACCGGCACCAATCCGAGCCTCGTCAGCTAAAGCAATGGATGAATTTGGACCTTTCAAGTTTCAACATATTGGAAAAATTCAAAGAGCCTCTTGCGCACTCCTCTGAAGCCAGGATGCAGACACAACGTCCTTTGCCAAAGACCGGTGCAAGAAAGAGCCATATCTCAGATCTTTCGCAAGGAGTGTCCAAGCGAACCTTTTCCACGACAAGTCACACGGCTAAGGGTGAGGTAGTTGGAGGAAATAGTGCCCTCGTATGATGTTGTATGAATTTAATCAGAATCATCTCGAGATTTATGCTAATGAACGATTTATCGGATTGACCAAGGCACAGAGTAAGCAATTGGTGCATGCTCTATTTGGAAGAGGCGACTTTCACTACAGGAATAGTATCTTTTACCGGTGTTTTTTAGAGCCTTTACCGATGCTAATAAGCGTCCGTAAATATCCGGCCGACGCTAGAAAAAGCGTCGCAAAAGCGTCGGCAATACCTGAATGAAAAAAGTTTTTACAGACGCTACATAAAAACGCCGGCAAAATCAAAAATTTTCCGACGCTTATTAAAACGTCAGCGTACGATCGTTTCGCCGACGCAAAAATGCGTCGGCATAAACTATCACTTGGGCGTGCCCGGAAACAGTTGGGTTTTTTTTTTTTGATCTTTCATCAAAAAAAAAAAGATTTTGATCTAGATAATGTTAAGGTGCTGAGAGTTTTTTAATTATTATTACTGTAGTTGCAATGATGTTGGAGGTATTTGTTGTGTTATGATTTTAGTCTGGATCGTGTTTTACCTTAAACTGCATAACATTATCCCTAGGATATGTAAGAGAAAGGGGTTATCTAGTGGGATTCATACCTAAGTCGTTGGATGTCCCAGTCTAATAGCTTTACCAACTAAATCAGTTGGCATCTGCATGTAAAAGAAAAAGGGTATGTAAGAGAAACCGCATATCTAATTTTTAGAGGCTCATTTATCAAAGGAAAAAAAAAATCATAATCAGAAAGAGCAAAAGGTGTGACTTAGTTATCTATTTATCTTAATTATGCCGAGCAAGAGAACTTTAGTAATGAGATTTTCTTGTCTTCCATTTATAAACAATGAATAACTAACTGAGACACAAATTTAAGCACATAACTATTGTCATGTGGACCACATGTTTTGGGGATTCCACTTGATAGGCCAGTTCCTGAATGGCAAATTTCTGTGTAATAATCCTGTTTTATGCGAGATTGAGAAAAAAATATTTCAATTATTCATTGTAAAATGGTCTAAGAAGGCGAAGAATTTTGAAGAGTTAATAATTATAGCATTACGAGCAACTATATACCGATTAGCGTAGTTTAGTACATGCGAAAATGTGATGAGAAGTCTCAAAAATGGGACAAGGAAAGTATACAGGTACAAGCATAAATACATGATGCATAAATATTTCCTGAATAAGTTGCACATAATTTACAAATCTTATAAATTAATCTTTTGCAGTTAATATACAAATATACAAGTTAATAATTTTTTTCCTCAAAAAATAAAATCTACAAATTATTTAAATATGGCGAACAATTATGAAGTCCTCACTGCCCACGGCTCTCCGTGATATATTGTTTTCTGACTTTACAGGATGTCTCTATACTCGTATACTATAAGACCCCCGCCTAAGGAAAAAAAATGAAGTCCTCGCACGATTTTTATTCATAACTCATCTCTTGGTGACTTCGGTATGAGTCCATATTTGTACGAAGAAAACTAGCTGTGTGTTGTTCCATAGGTTAGTTACTCTCCAAATTCCAGACGGTCCCGCCTAAGCCCATGAATTTATGAACTATTGCTACTAAAAACCAGCCCAACCAAGATTTCGAGTTGGCTAATTTGCTAGAGGGCTCAGACGATTGGCTGTCGAAGGTTGCTATGTACCTTTGAGGTGACAAGGTGGTGGTTGTTGTGCTTGGATGGCAATGGCTCCAATGCTGGTCTCTCCTGAGGTGGTGCTGGAAAGAAAAGCCATGCTTGGACCTTTGCTACGATGTCGAATCTAACCTAAAATAGTAAAGACGAAGAAATTCTTTTATCGGAGAGTATCTAATATGGAACTCTTCAATACCTAAGTTAGACGGATTCTCAAAGAACAGCGAAGGTGTTGTGAGAGCTGCATAACGACAACATGAAAGCATAAGAGAGCTCGAGAGTATTTATCTTAAGGGTCCTCTAGAAGTAGTATACATAAGCGAGAGTCGGCGCCCATTGTCCAAAAATTCAAGCATATAGAACGGTCGTTTTTGGGAGCCTATCACAAACGTCAAAAGTCAAGCGTGGGCTTTTCGCCCGCACACCATGCGCCGTGCATATTGTCCGCGCGATTATTGAGTCCACTTGCAATCATAGACGGGCTGTCGCCAGCTGGAGCTTCGTGGGACTTGGCCCTGAACCTAATAAAAATGGGAAGAGACCGTTGACTGGACCGGCTGCACCTCCTCGCCGTCACATGCACCAATACAAAATGAACGGGTTCTCAAGCCCTTTTAGTGTCCCAAGCTTTCACATGAGGAGGTCAACCCATCTCCTTCTTCCTCTCCCCTTTCTTCTCTTTCAACTCCTCGTATCTTCTTCTCTGGGCATCGGGCCTCAAAAGGCCTTCGCTCAAGCCGGCGGTACTCTCGCAGAATCCACCGTGCCATTTGATGTGGGCGTGATCCTGGACACAAGGTCATGGATCGGGAACATAAGCTGGACTTGTATGTCCTTGGCCGTCGAGGATTTCTATGCGGCTCGTCCCAACTACACCACGAGACTCAGGATCCACTTGAGGGACACGGATGAAGATGCCTTTAGTGCGGCATCCGCCGGTACTCTCTCTCTCTCTCTCTCTCTCTCTCTCTCTCTCTCTCTCTGCGAGTGTGTGTGTGTGTGTGTGTGTATTGGGGTATGGCTTTGGTTAACTCGGAGCCTTGAAATATGACTGTGATCTGTTTTAATGACACCGTCGTTGTAGGGAGCTTCAAAGTAAATATCATAATAGTTGACACATGTTAGAGTGGTTGGTTCTATCTACAATTTGCTGTTTGATGCTAGGTGACTATATTTATGAACAATTGAAAATTGTTAGACTTATTTGAGTGGAATTGTGATATGCAGAAAAGAAGGGTGAGATTTATGTATGTATGTACGTACGTGCGCACAGACTTTGATAAAGAAGAGGGTAACCACTCTTCTTGAGTTCATAATCAAAAATGAGGCATTCAAATTAAAAAATCTCCACCAAGTCAATATTTATTACCAATGAAACTACTTTGAAACCACAAATCACTTGTTTTGATATTCTATAACCTAAAGTGAATAGATAAAATGATGTGAGATCATATTTTCTATGGTCTAAGTATTAAAATCTATTGATTTCAATCTATATATATTGTAGCATGCATGTATAAATCATGATTAATAAGGTGAATTTTCAATTTAAATGTTGTACCATATATTTTAGCATGCTAGCACAATGAAAATCGTTCCATATTCATATGACCCATCGGTTAGAGAACACCAAAATATACTATATTTATTTTTTTTGGTATTTTAGTAATATAGATTATAATTAATGATATGAATTTTCAATTTGAATACTTTATTGTTGATTTCAAACTCGAGGGAACTAGATACTCTCGCCTCTCAAAAGGAGCATAATCTATCTTTATCTCTCTCTCTCTCTTTCTGACACACACACACACACACACACATATATATATATAGAGAGAGAGAGAGAGAGAGAGAGAGAGAGAGTTGGACTTGGCTATACTCGAGTGCGTCTCCCCTTAGATCCGGTCATAACAAGATTGGATGATAGGGATTTCAAATAGATAATCTGAGCCATTAGATATAATCTGTTATCTCTAAATTGTCTACACACTAGAAAGCATATGATTTGAAGATCCATAGCCTATCCATCAAGTGGCCAAAAAATAGACAGTTTAAACAACATGAAATAGTACATATTTTTTTGACCACTTGATGCACAGGCTAAAAGTCTCCAAATTGCATAACTTGATTTGTAAGTATTATAAAGATACTAAATCATATGCAATGGCTTGGATCATCGATATGAGACCTCCATCATCCAATCTAGACATGATTGGATCTGAGTTGAGATCCATTTGAGTGTAGCCTAGTCTATCTCTCACTCCACACACACACACACACACACATATAGTTGGACTTGACTACAATCACTACAGAAAAATAGAGGAATGCCGGCATATATATACCGATGCCAGGTAGAAGTATCGGTAATTTTGGCTCCGACGCCAAAATTTGCCGATGCTTCTAAATAGCGTCGGCAGGGATGAAACTAAGACGACACTAATTAGCATTGTCGAAAGCAAATAGTAAGATGATGTTTATAAGTGTCGTCGGATGCCAATGAGGAAAAAAGGCTAGATGATGCTTAAAAGCATCATCGGAATCCTATGCACTAACCCACTTTTAACCTTAACTTCCACTAAACTCTGCCTAAACACTAACCTAAAACGACACTTATAAGCGTCGTCGGAGGCCAAGTCCCCCCATAACTACAATGCCTTATGTACTATTATCATACTTTTTTTGGACCAACGCGCCAGTGTTTTTAGAAATTGCGTCGTTAGATGCATTGTATCCGAATGGGAGAGCACCGCGGATCGCGATCCGCATGCTATTTTGGAAGGAGTTCTCCACTATTCGCTACCAAACAATCCAACTCTCTAAATCAATGCACGCACGCAAAATTTCCGAAATTTCAAACCTCCTGACTCTCCCTCACCTTCCCATCCCCTACAAATATCCCCTTCCCTGCTCCCAAGTCTCTACATTCCTTCTCCAAGCCCTAATCCCCAATCTTCTAATTTGAAACCTTGATTGTAGCTTTCGTTTTTTGAAATGGCGAGAACCAAGTAGATGGCATGAAAGTCCACCAGCGGCAAGGCCCCCCACAAGCAGTTGGCGACGAAGTCGGCTCGAAATCGGCCCCGGCCACCGCTTCTGCTCGAGGATGGTGGCATTGCAGGAAATCTGCAAGTACCAGAAGAGCATAGAGCTTCTCATCCGCAAGCTCCCCTTCTAGTGCCTCGTCCGTGAGATAGTCCAGGACTTCAAGACAGACCTCCACTTCCAAAGCTCCATTGTCGCCACCCTCGAGGAGGCCGCCGAGGTATATCTCGTCGGTCTCTTCAAGGATACCAGCCTTTGCGCCATCCATGCCAAGCGCGTTACCATCATGCCCAAAGACATTCAGCTCAACCGTCAGATCCATGGAAAGAGGGCCTAATCTTATTCCTTAAAAGCGTCGTCAGAATCCTACGCATTAACACACTCTTAACCCTAACTTTCACTAAACTCCGCCTAATCACTAACCTAAGACGATGCTTATAAGCATCGTCAGAAGCTTAGGACTTTAGACAATGTTTATAAGCATCGTCGGAAGCCTAGGACCTAAGACAACGCTTATAAGCATTGTCAGAAGCTTAGGACCTAAGACGACGCTTATAAGTGTCGTCGGAAACCTAGAACCTAAAACGATATTTATAAGCATCGTCAGAGGCTAAGTCCCACCACATTGCTATTAGCCGATGCATACAAGTGTCAGCAAAGGGCAATGCTAATAAGTGTCGCCAATTAGCGATGCTTATAAGCATCGGTAGTTAGCAACACTTTCTTCATCTGTCAGCAATTTTTTTTTCAACACATTGTTGATGCTTGCGACACTTTATAAAGCGTTGCTAATAAAACTAATGATGCTTATAAACATCGGTATAGGCAACAAAAAGCGTCAGCAATGCTCTTTTTTTTGTAGTGAATCAAGTAGATTTCTACTCAGATCCGGTCAGTTCTACATGAGACAATGAAGGTCATACATCGATATATGATTTGGAGATTCCTAACCTATGCATCAAGTGATTATATATATATATATATATATATATATATATATATATATATATATATATATATATATATTATTTAGACTATTCAATTTTTTGACCACTTGATGTATAGACTAAAAGTCTCCAAATCATATGATTCTTTATGTGTAAGTAGTTCAGAGATAGTATATTATATCCAACAGCTCAGATCATCGATGTAAAAACTGTCTTCCAATCTGGATGTTTGCTCTCTTTCCATCCCATCGAATGTACGACGAGATCCATGGGCGGAGTCCCATCTAGATGTGTTGGAAGAGAGTGGTAACATGTCAAATGATGAGGGTAGATAGGCGCGGGCATGCCATAAGTGTTGGATCAGCCCGAAAGATTATGATAATTGAAGGGAGGATAGAGAGTAGCATAGGTCTAAATGCCTTCACCTTCAACGATTTTCTTCATCGTCACACCATCGTTCGAAGGAGGCAGATGTGGATAAGGATAAGGAGTATAGTAGTGGGCTATGGTGGAGATATAGTGCTAGGCTAGAATAATAGAAAGCTAAGTAACTCCTACTCCTAAAGTAGAAACTATGATATACTAAATAGGATAAAATATATTGATTTGATTATCCAAGGGTGCTTTATACAAAGTATAAATCAATTATTTATACTAAAATACAATAAGTATTCACTTGGATAGTTAGTACCTACATTTGGCCTCCACTCTTAATAGTTCTGATAATTGATGCTAGTCATCTACCTGCTATGTTCGTCTACTAGCATGATTCCTTTGCAATACTCGTCAGTCTGATATTCATACTTTGTCAACCCTGGCCTATCATTAACCTTTCTTCGGCTTGTCCCGATATGATTTTTGTTGGCTGTCTCTCCATAATTGTACTGCAGCATGGTTTTCTCAGTCTATTCCTATTATTAGCCATCTAGGTGATCACGTTGGCACTAGACCTTGGCTCTATGCTTGAAAGTCTTGTTTGATTCTACTTTAAAGCTTCCATGTGTGTGGTGTTAAGATATGGTGTAATTGTGTAAATACTAGGCCTGACCAAATTTGAATGGAGATCCACTAATATGTAGCCAATTCTCTCTCTCTCTCTCTCTCTCTCTCTCTCTCTCTCTCTCTCTCTCTCTATATATATATATATATATATATATATATGAAAGAAATTAGTAGTTGGTAATAATTTGGATATTATGAAAATGTGATTTGTCCGTAAATAGATGTGGGCTGTCAACACATGTTGCTTATCATCTAGAAAGATATTCGTAGTTGGTAATGGTTTGGATATTAGAGAAGCATGTCGACAACTTGCACTCATATAAGGATAGCTGGCTATAATCACGATAGGTCGATATAACTTGAGATGGACCCCATATTACACATTGTTGTTACTAAAATTCTTTCAAGGACTTTATTGCCACCCAACCATCCTTTGTTTTATTAAAGGAAAATTTGATGAACCCAAATAATTAATTAAGATGTCCAACCGTCCTTTCTAGATGCTCCTTATTTCATCAAGTATGATCCTTAGATTTTGTTCTAAAGGGGAAGAACTAAGATAAATCCATAAAGTGAAAATGAGAGTGCATTTATCAATTTGTCTTCCTTTACATCTAATTAAATTTCTTTGTATTCTATATGTAACTTTGTAAATATATTGCTACTTTTTAGTAGAGAAGTGAAATGCACTTCTTCATGCACAATATAGCCAAATACATGCAATGCACTTGAGAGAAATCATGGACGGATCTGATCTAAAGACACTTCTATTAATATAATTTTATTTGCTAAGGACTCGCAGAGTTCCTAGAAGAAAGGGGCCAAGTTGAGATGCCATATATGCATGAGAAAATCATGCAATTTGATCGGTAAAATAGTTAATGGCAGGTTCAAAGTAATGACAATAAACATTTTGCTAACATTAATTAAGTTAAACACTTCTGAACCTTATAAAATATTAATTCTCATCTTGCTTAGTTTCATCTTAGGTCTCAGGTCTCTAGTGTCTGATAAAAAGTTGATATGGTCTCGGAGTATGAGTAATTTAACATCTACTCAGTGACACTAATGTTGGAAATTTACATATAAACTATTATTCAAGTAGGAACTTGTAAATAAAAATAAATTTCTTTGTATGCTTGTACCTCAGGAATGTGCATATAACTTAATGTTAGAAAAAAGGATCTACAAGTATTTTTTTCATCCATATAATCCGAAATCGGCAGACAATTGTCGAATTCACTTAAGCTTGTAATTCTTACCCACATACGTAATTTGTAGTTGAACCAGGGATATGGAAATAATTTTCCTCAGCTTGGTCCTTACAAAGTAGGTCGGTAGGGTATCCGCCGACTTCATGTAAAGCTTTATAATTTATATTGCCCAAGTCTGGGCGGCTTTCCACGCGAACAAAACATCGTCAAAAAGGAGAGATTCCGGCGGGTCGCGATGCTTTCCGTCGCCCGACCTCCCTCCTCCTCCTACTCGCCTCCTCGAGTCGTAAGGTACGGGCCGGTCCCAAACCCTAGTTTTCCCGAATCCAAGAAATCATTTTCTTGAACTGTGCCAAGAACGGTTCTTTCTTTCTCCTGCGCTTTCCCTTTATCTTTTACCGAAGAATTTTTGGGCGTTTATTCTTCGTATCTGGCTTCGTTTCGTGTATTATTTGATTACGTGTCCTGATTCTGTGGTATCTTGATCTTGCTACCGTATTTGCAATGGTTTATAGTTGAATGCGTTCGGTTCTTTGTGCAATATATGTTGAACCTAAACCATTTGTGCCTAAAGATAAACTCTCATGTTCCAAATGTTCAGAAGGCTTGATTAAGGGATTGAATCAAATAAAATAGTATATTGAAAGCCTAACATCTCTAGGAAAATGAGAAGTTTTAGCATGCTGAAAATATAAATCTTAGCATAGAATTTTGGTTGATTATTTGGTGAGAATAGGTTGGGTTTTTTTCAATCGAACTGTGGTCCATCAAGTTTTAGAACTTCCTGTGACTGGCAATTAACCTGATGACATGCCAGCCCAGTTTGTCAACCCGCAAAAGATTCAATGCTGAAATCATGACCAAGAAAGGGATCAGCGGTAACATCTGGAAGGCTTTGATAAAAGTGTTTTCTGTGAATCAGTATTTTTATTTTTATTTTCTTTTTATTTATTTCATTAGTTTTTTGACATTACTCAGAAATTTCTTCCATGGGTTATGTTTTACAAGATTCTTTAATTCACCCAAAAAATTAGTTCCCATTAGATCGATGGAGTGTTTGAAATTATTCTTTGATCCTGGAATCCTATCTGAAAAAGTGAGATGAGTGTAATTGTAATGAGTAGGACTAGCATTATTTTGACTGGGGATTAGAGTTTAAGATTAAGTATAGGTTGGATTCAATCCATGACATTGGAAAGATCTGTTTTGTACATGTTAATAATATAATCTACGAATTTCTTTGATTTTTGTAACCATGAGTGCTTAAACTTGGCGCTAGAAACCCCCCAAGAAGATGCAATGATTTTGACCATGAAAAAGATATTAAAATCTGACAATCAGTGGTTTAACTTTGCAATTGAGGCACAATTAGAAATAGTAAAGTGACCATAAAGGATTAAACAATCAAAGAAATGTCCTAATACGTTAAGGAAAAATGAGGCGGAAGTAGTAATGTGAACTTGATTAAAATGGGTTCCTGCATGATAGTGAAGCATTTGCTTTGTTCATTTGATGGAAAACTCTAGTGGCAGAACTCCTGTTCATGGTTATTTTGTAGTTCAGAAAGGGGGAAACTGACACACAAGCACCTAAACTAAATATGCCGATCTTTTTTGATGATTACCAACATCTTTATTACCTGGACCTTAGGTTTATCCCAAAGTACCTGCACTCGACACTTAAACATGGACATTGATATGACTTGGACTCTATAAGAAGAAATTTTTTTATATTGAGAATCATGCCTTCATCCAATGCACAGCCTTGTCCATATAATGTAGAACAACATATAGTTTCCTTTAATATATCTTCTTTTAGCAAAGAACCCATAGACAATTACCAATGTACAATTGATTTGATTTTAGAAACATTTTAATAAAACTTGTTGGCACAAACGTTGGAACATATTGTCAGAATTGAATCTTGCAAAAGAAATCCTGAATGGGTTGATACTTGATAATTTCTTACCATTGTTTCTAAAGTTTTCATGAAAGCTATATGATCGTGATTGACTTTGTTTACCATGAAATATGAGAAGCAAGCATTGGTGGGTGCGTGCCAACCCCTATGTACCGGCCATCATGTAAGATTGGACGCATTGGTGGATTCCCCTGGGAACTTGCATATAATAATGTGCATTAACTATAAAAAGGGCTGCTATACTGACCTTATCTTACACCTAGAAATCTATGTTTGAACTGAATGGCCTCCCAATAGGTTCTTGTTTTCTTTTCTCTTCCATTCATCTTTTACTTCTTTCTTAGGTCAATCTAATGTTCCGCCTAAAATTAGTCTGTATTAGTTTAGGTACTTTCATACTTTTTAACTAATTCAAATATAAAAATCTTGTTGTTGCACATGTAAGAGGTAATTTTATAAATTTAGTTCACACTTTAAAAACTTATATGATAACTCTTTTGAAATGTGTGATGCATTTGTTGTGTCATTGTTACTAGATTGCAATTAATGTAGATTAATACCAATGTGTGTGCACATCTATCATCAAGCAATAGAGTTGTTTCTCCTCCTTCCCTTGATAGGTATTGATTACAAAGATGATATCATCTCACCCAAGGTTGGTGGAACCCTCGCGAACGGGACGGTTCTGGCCGTTCCAAACCGTACCGGTGGCTCGCCGGTACGATTCCGACAACGGAAATGAGACCCATTGCCGGAGCCGGAAAAGGAGAAGGAAAGAGAGAATGAGAGGGAGAGAGAGAGGTCGGGATGCCGGCGGAGGGCTGCCAGAGGGCGCGGCCGGTTCTGTTTCGAACAAAACTAGGGCTCGGCCATAGCTTAAAAAATTTTGCGATTTTTAAGTAAAAGATTTTGCAATTTTTAAGTAAAGTCGGCAAGCGATTTGCCGACTTTACTTAAAAATCACAAAATTTTTTAAGCCGCGGCCGATTTTTCTATTTCGAACGGCCTCCGCCGGCCCTCTGCCGGTGTCTACCACCCTCCGCCAGCCTCCTTCCCTCTTTCCCCCTTCTCTCTCTCTCTTTTTCTCTCTCCCACGATACCATGCCCTCTGTCGGTATAGGCCTGACACGGTCTGTACTAACTTGTGCCGCCGGAGAACCGGTACGGTGCTCGGTATCGATTCCTCCGACCCTGATCTCACCCAAGATAGGTCTAAAGAACAACTAAACCATGATATTACGATTTTTGTGGTTCACCAACATGCAGTCATAAGGCATGAACTTGTAGAAAAGAATGAGGTTTAAACTAAGCGGCTTTGTAAGATGTATTGTGATGTCCTGAATTTTTGATGGGTAAGCTGGGCTTGATTAAGTGATTGTAAAGTCACTATATCTCTATATTCTTGTGAGCACTACAATTTGATTAAGATTTGAAGACTGGTGTCTTTCCAAACAGACCTGCTTTATTATGTGCTTTGTTTCTTTTCTCTACCTAATAAATATGTGCCCATAATTGCTTATTTACATAATACAACATGATGAAAACTATGTATCATTAAGCAGAGATTCTGATAGTAAAACTTTTCTGGTTTTATGGGTGAAGAAGTATAAGATAAGCATAATAATAAAATTGTTTTGTGTTTGTTTATGTGTGTGCATTATGTGTGTTGCATGTTGCATGGTCATTGATTGAAAACATGAAAGTGCCTAATGTTGGTGACAAGTGAGTTCTTTGGAATTAGGTACTTTTAGAAATGGATCTATGCTATTATCTCCAAAATAGATGATGCAGTTTAAGGAGAAGCACCCACTGGCTGAATGAGCCATAGGATTCTGGATTGACTTGATTGAGTGGTTCGAGGAATCAGGTTCTTTGAAAATGCACATGATTTATATCGGGGTGACTATTTATGAATTTACTGACTGCAGTTCGAATAAACTTTCTACTAGCCTCATATATTGCTATATCAAATTGTTATGGCATATATTATTTGTGGAGCGTCATCATTGCTAACATTTCTATGGGAATGCAGCTATCGATCTTCTGAAGAATGTTCAAGTGCAAGCAATTATCGGGCCACAAACATCAACCCAGGCTAAGTTTGTAATAGAACTTGGAGACAAAACTCAGGTCCCAATCATTTCTTTCTCAGCAAAGAGCCCATCTCTTTCTTCCCAAAATTCATACTTTATTCACACTGCATGGAGTGACTCCTCTCAAGCAAAAGTTATTGCTTCTATTGTTCAAGCCTTCAAATGGAGGGAAGTTGTTCCTATCTTTGAAGATAGTGACTATGGTAGTGGAATTGTACCTTATCTGGTCGATGCCTTCCAAGAAATTGGTGCCCGTGTCCCATATAGGAGCAAAATCCCTGTTTCAGCTACTAAGAATAAAATTTTAAATGAGCTCTACAAGTTGAAAAACAAACAGACAAGGGTCTTTGTTGTGCACATGACATATTCTTTAGGCCTTCAGCTATTTTCAAGTGCAAACAAAGCTGGAATGATGAAAGAAGGGTATGTCTGGATCACAACGTATGGCTTAACAGATCTTGTGGATCTAAATGGTTCATCAGCCATCAGTGTAATGAAAGGTGTCTTGGGTGTAAAGCCTTATATTAGAGAAACCAACAAGCTCCGTGATTTCAAGGTGAGGTGGAGAAAGAAATATTATCAGGAAGATCCAAATGCTGAAGTACGTGAGCCCACCACTTTTGGTTTATGGGCTTATGACACGGTGTGGTCACTTGCTGCAGCAGCAGAGGGTCTCAAAAGTACAAACTATACATCTCAAGAGTTTGATGTCTATAACAGCTCAACTGACTTGGCAACACTTGGATTATCTCTTACTGGCCCAAATCTGCGCAGTCAGATAATAAACAGCTATTTTGATGGCATGAGTGGGAAATTTCATTTCATTGATGGCCAGTTAGAGTCCGGTGCCTTTGAGATAATTAATGTGGTACGACATGGTAAGAGAAGGGTTGGGTTTTGGACTCCAGCATACAACCTTTCTCGGCATATGGACATGAAGGCTGATCTTAAATTCATTATATGGCCTGGTGACACTAAGACTGTACCTAAGGGATGGGAGTGGCCAACAAGTGGGAAAAAGCTCAGAATTGGGGTTCCAGTAAAACCTGGGTTTCCCCAATTTGTTAAAGTCGAAAAGGATAATAAAAATAATAGCCGGATTGGAAAAGCATACTGCACAGATGTGTTTGATGCTGTAATGGCTGCACTACCTTATCATGTCCCTTATGAATATGTGCCCTATGAAGATGCCAAGGGAGAGAGCAATGGGACGTATGATGATCTTGTTTACCAGGTCTATCTTAAGGTGAGCGACAATTATTTGCATTTACTTATTCTTTTAACTTGGGGAAAAGTAGGTTTTCCTCCCAACAATCATGTACTTCTATGACCACTATGGATCTGTAGTTCTTGCTGCATATAGAACAGCTTTTCCGCTATATAATTGTTAAGCCTAGCTTTCATGCTCTGAAGTTTCAAATTCTTTTTTGTGTCTCTCTTTTTTTTCATTCTCTTTCTTCTTTTTTTTTCATTCTTTCGAGAACCAAGCCCAGCCAAAAAATGAGGGTAAGGGTGGGATTGATTCCAGGTCTCCACACAAGAGACTTTACCAATACATCCAGTTGGCAACCTCATTTTCAAAGACATGTAGGTTCAATGATTTGTATTCTGTGCCTTGTTATGAAGTTGTTAAAAGATAAGGGGAACTGAAATCTCATAATAAAATTTGTCATTAGTTGATTCGACAGCGATGACCTTTAAGACTTCCTAACTGATTGTAGCATAAGTATGATTAGCATTCCAATAGGTGGCAAATGAATTGATGGGTAACGAAGGGGTCATGAGCTCCTACATTACATTATCTGTTGGGGCTTGCCTACATGAATTGTTGTGAATCAAATGATCTTCTTACTAATTCAAATCATTATTTAGATTGGTTTAATGGAAATTCAATATTTCTGTTCACAATGCCTGTTTAAATATTATTCAAAATGTGATTTGTATTGACCAATTTGATTAGTTTGTAATTATTTACATATTAAATTGACATCCTTGATCCTAATCATTTTTTCTCATGTCATTGTGATTTGGAGTTTATCTGTGTCACTATTGGTTGAAATTTAAGCCATTACTATAAAACACCTCATAACTAAAGATAAAAAATATATTGTTCACAGTTTGTAATTTCAGATTCATATATTCTTGTTAATAGTATTTTAGCACATATCCTATTGAAAATTTCTCCTTGCAGTTAGGCCTCAAAAACTGAATAGGCTATGTGTGCTATTCAAAGTTTTAGATTCTTATAGGTGTATATTTGCAGCTACCTTGTCTTCAGCGCTGTTCAAGTTGCTGCTTCTATAGTGAGATTCAAACACCAAATTGTGCTTTTCTTTAGCACTTCCCTCGCCTGCTTTGCCTATCGGTTTGTGTTACCTACTCCTATCCTTTGTATCTTCTCCTACCTCTCTTCCTTCATTGCCCTAGCCCTTCCCTTCAATTGCTCTTTTCCTCCATGAGCCCACTAAACCCTCCATTTTCAATCCCATCTAGAAGGGCCCTCTGGTCTTGAGCTCCTCGGAGGTCTTCTTTTTTAACCCTGTAGTTGGCTTGTCTGCTGTGGGCTTTGTCGGGGCCAGCTTAGGGATGAGATCGTTGACTGTGGTGGTAATGATCTCATTGGGAACCACTACTCGGGTTTCAGTAGCAAAAAATTAGGCATTTGGTATTATAGGCCATATCAGAGGGAAATTACAGGTCACTGGAACTTGTGCCTCTTTCATTGACATCACCACGACTTGGCATTGGAGGATGAGTCCTTGCCACTACATCTATCCACATCAAAGTGGCCTTCAACCAGGGCCTTTAGTCCTCGATGTTTTACCTGGATGATGTCCCCCTCAACCCCTCACTCAGCTTTTAACCTTGAAGATGTTGGAAAGTATCATATCAAAGTGATTGATGTGGCGAGCTAGTATCACTCCCAACTATTGCTTATTACCAAAGACCTCATCTGATTAGTTTGTCAAACACTGATGACCATGTCATTCTTGTAGATTCCAAAGAATGTATTGGGATTGGGTGGTTGTTGGGTCCTTGATAATAGAGAATCTCATTGGCTTAAGAAAAGTGGCATAAAGAGGAAGGCAAGAGGAGATGGATTTTTCGCTCTTTCTATTAAGTTTTAATGGGTAATTACCAAAGATTTTTATGGTTTTCTGATAATCCAATGCCTAATATTTAACTAACAACCAATTCTAGGAAACTAGATCAGTATGGCTGCTAGAATATATAAATCTGCAGGTAAATATGGCCTTTTAAATGGTAAATGCACTATGATGAGGGTATATATGGACAAGTATCCTAGAGAAAAACTGAAAAATATGTATCCATGAATGATATGCTTTATGCTTTTCTTATAACATCATCTCATTTCAAAGGATCATATGCTGTAAGGTTTGGATTAGATTTCTAAATTCCATAATTCTTTTCTTTGTTGGAAGTGGTTATGTTTGCTTTTAGCGATAGTCCCTTTTTGTGATTTTATGCAGGTTTGAAATTATTTATTACATTCTACTTTATGTTTTAATTAAAGATCTAAGTTGATGAGTTAGATTTTAAACATCTTTTTTTTTTGGTAGCATTTTCCTTTTGACCAAGCTGTAGTAAGTCTTTATGATGTAAGATGTCATTCTGATCTCTTTGTAGTCAGATTTTCAATCTGAAATATGCGAGAACCTCGATAATTAATGTAAATATCTAGGACATGAGGAAATGTTATTTTAAAAAAAAATGTTAGAATATTATCTTTTGAGCATTTTATTGAAGTTTTCTGTAAGTAACATGCACAACTTAAAGGCCAAGAATCCGCTATGCTTTTAAACAAAAGCAAATGGACATCTAAGGCTTTATGATCCATGTTCACATAAAAATATATGCTTCCTCTGTGTGCAACAATATCTGCCTTATAACAATTGAGACCTGCAGTCAGATTATTCAATTCTCCATGTTCGCATGAAAATATATGCTTCCTCTGTGTGCAACAATATCTGCCTTATAACAATTGAGACCTGCAGTCAGATTATTAAATTTAAAATACTGGCACATCTTGTTACTACAGAGGGCCTCTATTAATTTTGTTTTTCTCATTTGGAGCCGAATGCAGAACCTTGATGCTGTGGTGGGTGATGTGACAATCATAGCCAATCGATCTTTATATGTGGATTTCACATTGCCATACACTGAATCAGGGGTGTCCATGCTCGGTACCTATTAAGGACGAGCGCCATAAAAGTGCATGGACCTTCTTGGAACCATTGACTACTGATCTTTGGTTGGCGAGTGGTGCTTTCTTTGTCTTCACAGGGTTTGTGGTGTGGTTTCTTGAACACCGGATCAACAATGAGTTTTAGAGGTTCACCTGCACGTCAACTTGGTACTGTCTTCTATTTCTCCTTTTCCACACTTGTCTTTGCACATAGGGAGAAGGTGACAAGCAACTTGTCAAGGGTTGTGGTGATTCATATGGGTGTTTGTTGTTCTCATACTTCAGTCTAGTTATACTTGCCAGCCTTAACCTCAATGCTCACAGTGCAACAACTTCAGCCAACTGTCACTTGATGTAGATGAGCTCATTCGAAGTGGGGAACCATGTTGGATACCTTGAATGACTCTTTCATGCCTGGGCTTTTGAAGCGGTTTGAATTTCAATGAGTCAAGGATTTATAGCTTACAACTCTCCTGAGGAGTATCATGAGGCCTTGTCCAATGGAACTGTTGCAGCCATTGTTGATGAGATACCTTACATCAAAGTATTCCTCTCCATGTACTGTAACAAGTATGCCATGGTTGGGACGTACCTACAAGACTGATGGATTTGGATTTGTAAGTAACATTTTCAAATTTGATGCATACATACAATAGAAACACAAGCATGCACATAAGTCATAGTCTCAAGCATTGAACTATAACCTGGAAAATACCTACCTTTAACATGTACACGTAATTATTTACTTTATCAATTACTAACTTGCTAGTAAGGAGTCCTGAAATCTATTAAGTAGAAGATAAAGAAAGGGAGCTAGTTCAAACTTTATGGTGTGAGATTTTTGCTATATATGCAAATAAAAAAAGGAAAAAGAAAAAAAAAAGAAAAAAGATCTGTACCATTTAGCTGTTATGTTTGTAGGGCAAAGTGTATAGGGGAAAACACCCATGTGATATGGCATGCTTAAATGCAGAACTGAAATCTATCCTTCTATATTAATAACCATGACGAGCATTATCTCATCTAATTTTGTGTTTGCATTATGAATGAATATAACGAGAAAGGGAAGTTGTTGGCAACTTTATCGTATTCTTACAAGTTACAATTTTCATCCAGGCAATCGTTAGTGCCTGGGTTCTTTCCTGCAAGTTTGAGCCCGTATCTTAACATACTTTCCTTCTATATTGTTTCAACACAACCATGACATAGTTTATCGGCTTTCATAAACTTCATTCTAGTAGAGCATATTCTATGCTCCACCAAGCATGTTTATTTTTAACTATTCAATTACCAGTCTAACTAGAGATCCTATTTCGCATTCTCCTCGTTGCTACACTAATATGTCCTCACCAAGGAATGCTGAACCGGCTGGTACAGGCTGGTTCAGCCTATACCAAATCGGTCCGGTCTCTGACTAGTTCGATTTGGCGTTAGAAAACGTCACCGATCTGTATCGGCGCATACCGGCTAGGCCAAATTTTTTTGAGCATTTGGATGCGTGAATTAGGCCGAACTAGTGGTACCGGTTCGGTACCGGTACAGTACACCGAATCGATCCAGTGGCCGACCGGTACGTCTATTAGTACCGGTTCGGCGATCCTTGGTCCTCACCTCTTCAAGTCTAAAATGCTCAAACTGCAATTTGTACGGCATTGTTTGTTTCATAATATCTCTTTACATCCAACTGGTTTGATATGCAAATGCAGGACGTTGGTGTCATTCTTCCATACTATGAATGGTTTTTTGTGGGCTAGTTGTCTCTGTAATCTTTCGGAATATACAAGTTTCTAGAAATCCCAGCAAACATTATAATTTACTGATCCATCAAATTTAAGCTTAGGAGTAAATGCAGAGGAAACTTGAAGCAACAATTCTAGAACCATCTTTCCTGACATTGTATCTTTGTTTATTTCCTCTATTACAGGTCTTCCCAAAGGGTTCGCCTTTGGTTCCTGATGTATCGAGGGCAATTCTAAATGTAACAGAGAGTGCAAAAATGAACGAGATTGAGAGAGAATTATATAGGAATGGAAGCTGTTCTGACCAAAGGGATACAACCATCACTTCAGATAGTCTTACATTTAATAGTTTTTGGGGTCTATTCCTCATAACTGGGGTTGCTACCCTTTGTGCCTTAGTTCTTCATTTGGGTAGCTTTCTTTATGAACATCGAAATATATTGAGAACTTGTGATTCGGAGAACTCTGTACGTCAGAAGTTTGCTCTGCTGGCCAAACTCTATGATCAAGCAGATCCATCCCTGCATGGACCAAAGAAGACAGGAACTGGGGATGAGCAGGTAATAAGCGATGTTGTGCCTTCACTTCATAACAGCGAACTGCAAAGCCCATCAAGCATCTCCAATTATGAACATGGATACTTTGGGCCTGAGGATGATACAGGAACCCCACCAGAGGAACCAGGAACTCCAGGTAGAGAGGTTGCTAGTCGTAATCCAGACCCTCCATCATTTGCAGAGATGCTTAATGAGAGGTAATGTCATTTCCATGTCTAAATACTGATTTTCACTATTTTAAATGGTCATGTGGCTGTTCCACAGTTAACACCGGAAGGTCATTTGTCTAATATTTCTTTATTAAGCATGAAAAGAATCATGTCAAAAAGAGAGAGAAAATCTAGACATTAACACAATTATCTTTTGGTAATGGACAGCAGATGTGATCCTATTATAGAATCTTTTTCTTGATGATATGAGGTACTTTGTACGATTTCTGGTTGTTTTTGTTTTAGAAATGTGATTTATGATAGTTCTGTAGTTATCTCCTTGTTCCTAAATCTCTCAAGTTGGATGCTGTCACACTGGTGTTTTATTTAATTTAGAGGAATAAATGTCTCACAAATCATAAACACCATTTCAAGTAACTTAAGGCCTCATTTGGTATTCCAGTAGGAGAGCCGAAAAGCATTTCATGAAGGGTCATAATCTCTTTTGGATGATTTTAAGGTGCTTAATAAAAATAAATAGCTTTC